>NC_141824.1:346144-398644 GCF_982586985.1 Callionymus lyra | reverse complement strand
TCTGATGACACAGTAGAGACTCACTGGTGCTGAAGGTTCTGATGACACAGTAGAGACTCACTGGTGCTGAAGGTTCTGATGACACAGTAGAGACTAACTGGTGCTGAAGGTTCTGATGACACAGTAGAGACTCACTGGTGCTGAAGGTTCTGATGACACAGTAGAGACTCACTGGTGCTGAAGGTTCTGAAGACACAGTAGAGACTCACTGGTGCTGAAGGTTCTGAAGACACAGTAGAGACTCACTGGTGCTGAAGGTTCTGAAGACACAGTAGAGACTCACTGGTGTTGAAGGTTCTGATGACACAGTAGAGACTCACTGGTGTTGAAGGTTCTGAAGACACAGTAGAGACTCACTGGTGTTGAAGGTTCTGATGACACAGTAGAGACAGTAGTTGAAGTTACATCAGTTCTAGGGTCAGGTCATGATGTTACATCAGTTCAAGGGTCAGGTTGAAGTTACATCAGTTCAAGGGTCAGGTCATGAAGTTACATCAGTTCTAGGGTCAGGTTGAAGTTACTTCAGTTCAAGGGTCAGGTCATGAAGTTACATCAGTTCTAGGGTCAGGTTGAAGTTACATCAGTTCAAGGGTCAGGTCATGAAGTTACATCAGTTCTAGGGTCAGGTTGAAGTTACATCAGTTCAAGGGTCAGGTCATGAAGTTACATCAGTTCTAGGGTCAGGTTGAAGTTACATCTGTTCAAGGGTCAGGTCATGAAGTTACATCAGTTCTAGGGTCAGGTTGAAGTTACATCAGTTCAAGGGTCAGGTCATGAAGTGTCATCAGTTCTAGGGTCAGGTCATGAAGTTACATCAGTTCTAGGGTCAGTTCATGAAGTTACATCAGTTCTAGGGTCAGGTTGAAGTTACATCAGTTCAAGGGTCAGGTCATGAAGTTACATCAGTTCTAGGGTCAGGTTGAAGTTACATCAGTTCAAGGGTCAGGTTGAAGTTACATCAGTTCTAGTGTCAGGTCATGAAGTTACATCAGTTCTAGGGTCAGTTCATGAAGTTACATCAGTTCTAGGGTCAGGTCAGGTTGAAGTTACATCAGTTCTAGGGTGAGGTCATGAAGTTACATCAGTTCTAGGGTCAGGTCATGAAGTTACATCAGTTCTAGGGTCAGTTCATGAAGTTACATCAGTTATAGGGTCAGATCAGGTTGAAGTTACATCAGTTCTAGGGTGAGGTCATGAAGTTACATCAGTTCTAGGGTCAGGTCATGAAGTTACATCAGTTCAAAGGTCAGGTCATGAAGTTACATCAGTTCTAGGGTCAGGTCATGAAGTTACATCAGTTCTAGGGTCAGGTCATGTTGAAGTTACATCAGTTCTAGTGTCAGGTCATGAAGTTACATCAGTTCTAGGGTCAGGTCAGGTTGAAGTTACATCAGTTCTAGGGTCAGGTCATGAAGTTACATCAGTTCAAAGGTCAGGTCATGAAGTTACATCAGTTCTAGGGTCAGGTCATGAAGTTACATCAGTTCTAGGGTCAGGTCAGGTTGAAGTTACATCAGTTCTAGGGTCAGGTCATGAAGTTACATCAGTTCAAGGGTCAGGTCATGAAGTTACATCAGTTCTAGTGTCAGGTCATGAAGTTACATCAGTTCAAGGGTCAGGTCATGAAGTTACATCAGTTCTAGGGTCAGGTCAGGTCATGAAGTTACATCAGTACTAGGGTCAGGTCATGAAGTTACATCAGTTCTAGTGTCAGGTCATGAAGTTACATCAGTTCAAGGGTCAGGTCATGAAGTTACATCAGTACTAGGGTCAGGTCATGAAGTTACATCAGTTCTAAGGTCAGGTCAGGTCATGAAGTTACATCAGTACTAGGGTCAGGTCATGAAGTTACATCAGTTCTAAGGTCAGGTCAGGTCATGAAGTTACATCAGTACTAGGGTCAGGTCATGAAGTTACATCAGTTCTAGGGTCAGGTCATGAAGTTACATCAGTTCTAGGGTCAGGTCATGAAGTTACATCAGTTCAAGGGTCAGGTTGAAGTTACATCAGTTCTAGGGTCAGGTTGAAGTTACATCAGTTCTAGTGTCAGGTCATGAAGTTACATCAGTTCAAGGGTCAGGTCATGAAGTTACATCAGTACTAGGGTCAGGTCATGAAGTTACATCAGTTCTAGGGTCAGGTCATGAAGTTACATCAGTTCAAGGGTCAGGTTGAAGTTACATCAGTTCTAGTGTCAGGTCATGAAGTTACATCAGTTCAAGGGTCAGGTCATGAAGTTACATCAGTTCTAGGGTCAGGTCATGAAGTTACATCAGTTCAAGGGTCAGGTCAGGTTGAAGTTACATCAGTTCTAGGGTGAGGTCATGAAGTTACATCAGTTCTAGGGTCAGGTCATGAAGTTACATCAGTTCAAAGGTCAGGTCATGAAGTTACATCAGTTCTAGGGTCAGGTCATGAAGTTACATCAGTTCTAGGGTCAGGTCAGGTTGAATTTACATCAGTTCTAGGGTCAGGTCATGAAGTTACATCAGTTCAAGGGTCAGGTCATGAAGTTACATCAGTTCTAGGGTCAGGTCATGAAGTTACATCAGTTCAAGGGTCAGGTCATGAAGTTACATCAGTTCAAGGGTCAGGTTGAAGTTACATCAGTTCTAGTGTCAGGTCATGAAGTTACATCAGTTCAAGGGTCAGGTCATGAAGTTACATCAGTTCTAGGGTCAGGTCATGAAGTTACATCAGTTCTAAGGTCAGGTCAGGTCATGAAGTTACATCAGTACTAGGGTCAGGTCATGAAGTTACATCAGTTCAAGGGTCAGGTCAAGAAGTTACATCAGTACTAGGGTCAGGTCATGAAGTTACATCAGTTCTAGTGTCAGGTCATGAAGTTACATCAGTTCAAGGGTCAGGTCATGAAGTTACATCAGTTCTAGGGTCAGGTCATGAAGTTACATCAGTTCTAAGGTCAGGTCAGGTCATGAAGTTACATCAGTACTAGGGTCAGGTCAGGTCATGAAGTTACATCAGTTCTAGTGTCAGGTCATGAAGTTACATCAGTTCTAAGGTCAGGTCAGGTCATGAAGTTACATCAGTACTAGGGTCAGGTCATGAAGTTACATCAGTTCTAGGGTCAGGTCAGGTCATGAAGTTACATCAGTTCTAGTGTCAGGTCATGAAGTTACATCAGTTCTAAGGTCAGGTCAGGTCATGAAGTTACATCAGTTCTAGGGTCAGGTCAGGTCATGAAGTTACATCAGTTCAAGGGTCAGGTCATGAAGTTACATCAGTACTAGGGTCAGGTCATGAAGTTACATCAGTTCAAGGGTCAGGTTGAAGTTACATCAGTTCTAGTGTCAGGTCATGAAGTTACATCAGTTCAAGGGTCAGGTCATGAAGTTACATCAGTTCTAGGGTCAGGTCAGGTTGAAGTTACATCAGTTCTAGGGTCAGGTCATGAAGTTACATCAGTTCTAGGGTCAGGTCATGAAGTTACATCAGTTCTAGGGTCAGTTCATGAAGTTACATCAGTTCTAGGGTCAGGTCAGGTTGAAGTTACATCAGTTCTAGGGTCAGGTAATGAAGTTACATCAGTTCTAGGGTCAGGTCAGGTTGAAGTTACATCAGTTCTAGGGTCAGGTCATGAAGTTACATCAGTACTAGGGTCAGGTCATGAAGTTACATCAGTTCTAGGGTCAGTTCATGAAGTTACATCAGTTCTAGGGTCAGGTCAGGTTGAAGTTACATCAGTTCTAGGGTCAGGTCATGAAGTTACATCAGTTCTAGGGTCAGGTCATGAAGTTACATCAGTTAAAGGGTCAGGTCATGAAGTTACATCAGTTCAAGGGTCAGGTCAATGAAGTTACATCAGTACTAGGGTCAGGTCATGAAGTTACATCAGTTCTAGTGTCAGGTCATGAAGTTACATCAGTTCAAGCGTCAGGTCATGAAGTTACATCAGTTCTAGTGTCAGGTCATGAAGTTACATCAGTTCAAGGGTCAGGTCATGAAGTTACATCAGTACTAGGGTCAGGTCATGAAGTTACATCAGTTCAAGGGTCAGGTTGAAGTTACATCAGTTCTAGTGTCAGGTCATGAAGTTACATCAGTTCAAGGGTCAGGTCATGAAGTTACATCAGTTCTAGGGTCAGGTCAGGTTGAAGTTACATCAGTTCTAGGGTCAGGTCATGAAGTTACATCAGTTAAAGGGTCAGGTCATGAAGTTACATCAGTACTAGGGTCAGGTCATGAAGTTACATCAGTTCTAGGGTCAGTTCATGAAGTTACATCAGTTCTAGGGTCAGGTCAGGTTGAAGTTACATCAGTTCTAGGGTGAGGTCATGAAGTTACATCAGTTCTAGGGTCAGGTCATGAAGTTACATCAGTTCAAAGGTCAGGTCATGAAGTTACATCAGTTCTAGGGTCAGGTCATGAAGTTACATCAGTTCTAGGGTCAGGTCAGGTTGAAGTTACATCAGTTCTAGGGTCAGGTCATGAAGTTACATCACTTCAAGGGTCAGGTTGAAGTTACATCAGTTCTAGTGTCAGGTCATGAAGTTACATCAGTTCAAGGGTCAGGTCAAGAAGTTACATCAGTACTAGGGTCAGGTCATGAAGTTACATCAGTTCTAGTGTCAGGTCATGAAGTTAAATCAGTTCAAGGGTCAGGTCATGAAGTTACATCAGTTCTAGGGTCAGGTCAGGTCATGAAGTTACATCAGTTCTAGTGTCAGGTCATGAAGTTACATTAGTTCTAAGGTCAGGTCAGGTCATGAAGTTACATCAGTACTAGGGTCAGGTCATGAAGTTACATCAGTTCTAGTGTCAGGTCATGAAGTTACATCAGTTCAAGGGTCAGGTCAAGAAGTTACATCAGTACTAGGGTCAGGTCATGAAGTTACATCAGTTCTAGTGTCAGGTCATGAAGTTTCATAAGTTCAAGGGTCAGGTCATGAAGTTACATCAGTTCTAGGGTCAGGTCAGGTCATGAAGTTACATCAGTTCTAGTGTCAGGTCATGAAGTTACATTAGTTCTAAGGTCAGGTCAGGTCATGAAGTTACATCAGTTCTAGGGTCAGGTCATGAAGTTACATCAGTTCTAGGGTCAGGTTGAAGTTACATCAGTTCTAGTGTCAGGTCATGAAGCTACATCAGTTCAAGGGTCAGGTCATGAAGTTACATCAGTTCTAGGGTCAGGTCATGAAGTTACATCAGTTCAAGGGTCAGGTTGAAGTTACATCAGTTCTAGTGTCAGGTCATGAAGCTACATCAGTTCAAGGGTCAGGTCATGAAGTTACATCAGTACTAGGGTCAGGTCATGAAGTTACATCAGTTCAAGGGTCAGGTTGAAGTTACATCAGTTCTAGTGTCAGGTCATGAAGTTACATCAGTTCAAGGGTCAGGTCATGAAGTTACATCAGTTCTAGGGTCAGGTCAGGTTGAAGTTACATCAGTTCTAGGGTCAGGTCATGAAGTTACATCAGTTCTAGGGTCAGGTCATGAAGTTACATCAGTTAAAGGGTCAGGTCATGAAGTTACATCAGTTCTAGGGTCAGTTCATGAAGTTACATCAGTTCTAGGGTCAGGTCAGGTTGAAGTTACATCAGTTCTAGGGTCAGGTCATGAAGTTACATCAGTTCTAGGGTCAGGTCAGGTTGAAGTTACATCAGTTCTAGGGTCAGGTCATGAAGTTACATCAGTACTAGGGTCAGGTCATGAAGTTACATCAGTTCCAGGGTCAGTTCATGAAGTTACATCAGTTCTAGGATCAGGTCAGGTTGAAGTTACATCAGTTCTAGGGTCAGGTCATGAAGTTACATCAGTTCTAGGGTCAGGTCATGAAGTTACATCAGTTAAAGGGTCAGGTTATGAAGTTACATCACTTCTAGGGTCAGCTCATGAAGTTACATCAGTTCAAGGGTCAGGTCATGAAGTTACATCAGTTCTAGGGTCAGGTTATGAAGTTACATCAGTTCTAGGGTCAGGTCAGGTTGAAGTTACATCAGTTCTAGGGTCAGGTCATGAAGTTACATCAGTTCTAGGGTCAGGTTATGAAGTTACATCAGTTCTAGGGTCATGTCAGGTTGAAGTTACATCAGTTCTAGGGTCAGGTCATGAAGTTACATCAGTTCAAGGGTCAGGTCATGAAGTTACATCAGTTCTAGGGTCAGGTCATGACGTTACATCAGTTAAAGGGTCAGGTCATGAAGTTACATCAGTTCTAGGGTCAGGTCAGGTTGAAGTTACATCAGTTCTAGGGTCAGGTCATGAAGTTACATCAGTTCTAGGGTCAGGTCAGGTTGAAGTTACATCAGTTCTAGGGTCAGGTCATGAAGTTACATCAGTTCAAGGGTCAGGTCAGGTTGAAGTTACAACAGTTCAAATGTCAGGTCATGAAGTTACATCAGTTATAGGGTCAGGTCATGAAGTTACATCAGTTCTAGGGTCAGGTCATGAAGTTACATCAGTTCAAGGGTCAGGTCATGAAGTTACATCAGTACTAGGGTCAGGTCATGAAGTTACATCAATTCTAGGGTCAGGTCATGAAGTTACATCGGTTCAAGGGTCAGGTCAGGTTGAAGTTACATCAGTTCTAGGGTCAGGTCATGAAGTTACATCAGTTCTAGGGTCAGGTCATGAAGTTACATCAGTACTAGGGTCAGGTCATGAAGTTACATCAGTTCAAGGGTCAGGTCATGAAGTTACATCAGTTCTAGGGTCAGGTCAGGTTGAAGTTACATCAGTTCTAGGGTCAGGTCATGAAGTTACATCAGTTCTAGGGTCAGGTCAGGTTGAAGTTACATCAGTTCAAAGGTCAGGTCATGAAGTTACATCAGTTCTAGGGTCAGGTCATGAAGTTACATCAGTTCTAGGGTCAGGTCAGGTTGAAGTTACATCACTTCTAGGGTCAGGTCATGAAGTTACATCAGTTCTAGGGTCAGGTCAGGTTGAAGTTACATCAGTTCAAAGGTCAGGTCATGAAGTTACATCAGTTCTAGGGTCAGGTCATGAAGTTACATCAGTTCTAGGGTCAGGTCAGGTTGAAGTTACATCACTTCTAGGGTCAGGTCATGAAGTTACATCAGTTCTAGGGTCAGGTCATGAAGTAACATCAGTTCTAGGGTCAGGCTGAAGTTACATCAGTTCAAGGGTCAGGTGATGAAGTTACATCAGTTCTAGGGTCAGGTCATGAAGTTACATCAGTTCTAGGGTCAGGTCATGAAGTTACATCAGTTCAAGGGTCAGGTCATGAAGTTACATCAGTTCTAGTGTCAGGTCATGAAGTTACATCAGTTCTAGGGTCAGGTCATGAAGTTACATCAGTTCTAGGGTCAGGCTGAAGTTACATCAGTTCAAGGGTCAGGTCATGAAGTTACATCAGTTCTAGGGTCAGGTCATGAAGTTACATCAGTTCTAGGGTCAGGCTGAAGTTACATCAGTTCAAGGGTCAGGTCATGAAGTTACATCAGTTCTACGGTCAGGTCATGAAGTTACATCAGTTCTAGGGTCAGGTCATGAAGTTACATCAGTTCTAGGGTCAGGTCATGAAGTTACATCAGTTCAAGGGTCAGGTCATGAAGTTACATCAGTTCTAGGGTCAGGTCATGAAGTTACATCAGTTCTAGGGTCAGGTCAGGTTGAAGTTACATCAGTTCAAGGGTCAGGTCATGAAGATACATCAGTTCTAGGGTCAGGTCATGAAGTTACATCAGTTCTAGGGTCAGGTCATGAAGTTACATCAGTTCTAGTGCCAGGTCATGAAGTTACATCAGTTCTAGGGTCAGGTCATGAAGTTACATCAGTTCAAGGGTCAGGTCAGGTTGAAGTTACATCAGTTCTAGGGTCAGGTCATGAAGTTACATCAGTTCAAGGGTCAGGTCAGGTTGAAGTTACAACAGATCAAATGTCAGGTCATGAAGTTACATCAGTTATAAGGTCAGGTCATGAAGTTACATCAGTTCTAGGGTCAGGTCATGAAGTTACATCAGTTCAAGGGTCAGGTCATGAAGTAACATCAGTACTAGGGTCAGGTCATGAAGTTACATCAGTTCTAGGGTCAGGTCATGAAGTGACATCAGTTCAAGGGTCAGGTCAGGTTGAAGTTACATCAGTTCTAGGGTCAGGTCATGAAGTTACATCAGTTCTAGGGTCAGGTCATGAAGTTACATCAGTACTAGGGTCAGGTCATGAAGTTACATCAGTTAAAGGGTCAGGTCATGAAGTTACATCAGTTCTAGGGTCAGGTCAGGTTGAAGTTACATCAGTTCTAGGGTCAGGTCATGAAGTTACATCAGTTCTAGGGTCAGGTCAGGTTGAAGTTACATCAGTTCAAAGGTCAGGTCATGAAGTTACATCAGTTCTAGGGTCAGGTCATGAAGTTACATCAGTTCTAGGGTCAGGTCAGGTTGAAGTTACATCACTTCCTGGGTCAGGTCATGAAGTTACATCAGTTCTAGGGTCAGGTCATGAAGTAACATCAGTTCTAGGGTCAGGCTGAAGTTACATCAGTTCAAGGGTCAGGTGATGAAGTTACATCAGTTCTAGGGTCAGGTCATGAAGTTACATCAGTTCTAGTGTCAGGTCATGAAGTTACATCAGTTCTAGGGTCAGGTCATGAAGTTACATCAGTTCTAGGGTCAGGCTGAAGTTACATCAGTTCAAGGGTCAGGTCATGAAGTTACATCAGTTCTAGGGTCAGGTCATGAAGTTACATCAGTTCTAGGGTCAGGCTGAAGTTACATCAGTTCAAGGGTCAGGTCATGAAGTTACATCAGTTCTAGGGTCAGGTCATGAAGTTACATCAGTTCTAGGGTCAGGTCATGAAGTTACATCAGTTCTAGGGTCAGGTCATGAAGTTACATCAGTTCTAGGGTCAGGTCAGGTTGAAGTTACATCAGTTCAAGGGTCAGGTCATGAAGTTACATCAGTTCTAGGGTCAGGTCATGAAGTTACATCAGTTCTAGGGTCAGGTCATGAAGTTACATCAGTTCTAGTGCCAGGTCATGAAGTTACATCAGTTCTAGGGTCAGGTCATGAAGTTACATCAGTTCAAGGGTCAGGTCATGAAGTTACATCAGTTCTAGGGTCAGGTCATGAAGTTACATCAGTTCAAGGGTCAGGTCATGAAGTTACATCAGTTCTAGGGTCAGGTCATGAAGTTACATCAGTTCTAGTGTCAGGTCATGAAGTTACATCAGTTCTAGGGTCAGGTCATGAAGTTACATCAGTTCAATGGTCAGGTCAGGTTGAAGTTACATCAGTTCTAGGGTCAGGTCATGAAGTTACATCAGTTCTAGGGTCAGGTCATGAAGTTACATCAGTTCAAGGGTCAGGTCATGAAGTTACATCAGTTCAAGCGTCAGGTCATGAAGTTACATCAGTTCTAGGGTCAGGTCATGAAGTTAAATCAGTTCAAGGGTCAGGTCATGAAGTTACATCAGTTCTAGGGTCAGGTCATGAAGTTACATCAGTTCAAGGGTCAGGTCATGAAGTTACATCAGTTCTAGGGTCAGGTCATGAAGTTACATCAGTTCAAGGGTCAGGTCATGAAGTTACATCAGTTCTAGTGTCAGGTCATGAAGTTACATCAGTTCAAGGGTCAGGTCATGAAGTTACATCAGTTCTAGGGTCAGGTCATGAAGTTACATCAGTTCTATGGTCAGGTCATGAAGTTACATCAGTTCAAGGGTCAGGTCATGAAGTTACATCAGTTCAAGCGTCAGGTCATGAAGTTACATCAGTTCAAGGGTCAGGTCATGAAGTTACATCAGTTCTAGGGTCAGGTCATGAAGTTACATCAGTTCAAGGGTCAGGTCATGAAGTTACATCAGTTCAAGGGACAGGTCATGAAGTTACATCAGTTCTAGGGTCAGGTCATGAAGTTACATCAGTTCTAGTGTCAGGTCATGAAGTTACATCAGTTCTAGTGTCAGGTCATGAAGTTACATCAGTTCTAGGGTCAGGTCATGAAGTTACATCAGTTCAAGGGTCAGGTCATGAAGTTACATCAGTTCTAGGGTCAGGTCAGGTCATGAAGTTACATCAGTTCTAGGGTCAGGTCATGAAGTTACATCAGTTCAAGGGTCAGGTCATGAAGTTACATCAGTTCTATGGTCAGGTCAGGTCATGAAGTTACATCAGTTCTAGGGTCAGGTCATGAAGTTACATCAGTTCAAGGGTCAGGTCATGAAGTTACATCAGTTCTAGGGTCAGGTCATGAAGTTACATCAGTTCTATGGTCAGGTCATGAAGTTACATCAGTTCAAGGGTCAGGTCATGAAGTTACATCAGTTCTAGGGTCAGGTCATGAAGTTACATCAGTTCAAGGGTCAGGTCATGAAGTTACATCAGTTCAAGGGTCAGGTCATGAAGTTACATCAGTTCTAGGGTCAGGTCAGGTCATGAAGTTACATCAGTTCTAGGGTCAGGTCATGAAGTTACATCAGTTCAAGGGTCAGGTCATGAAGTTACATCAGTTCTAGGGTCAGGTCATGAAGTTACATCAGTTCTATGGTCAGGTCATGAAGTTACATCAGTTCAAGGGTCAGGTCATGAAGTTACATCAGTTCTAGGGTCAGGTCATGAAGTTACATCAGTTCAATGGTCAGGTCAGGTTGAAGTTACATCAGTTCTAGGGTCAGGTCATGAAGTTACATCAGTTCTAGGGTCAGGTCATGAAGTTACATCAGTTCAAGGGTCAGGTCATGAAGTTACATCAGTTCTAGGGTCAGGTCATGAAGTTACATCAGTTCTATGGTCAGGTCAGGTCATGAAGTTACATCAGTTCTAGGGTCAGGTCATGAAGTTACATCAGTTCAAGGGTCAGGTCATGAAGTTACATCAGTTCTAGGGTCAGGTCATGAAGTTACATCAGTTCAAGGGTCAGGTCATGAAGTTACATCAGTTCTAGGGTCAGGTCATGAAGTTACATCAGTTCAAGGGTCAGGTCATGAAGTTACATCAGTTCTATGGTCAGGTCATGAAGTTACATCAGTTCAAGGGTCAGGTCATGAAGTTACATCAGTTCTAGGGTCAGGTCATGAAGTTACATCAGTTCTATGGTCAGGTCATGAAGTTACATCAGTTCAAGGATCAGGTCATGAAGTTACATCAGTTCAAGCGTCAGGTCATGAAGTTACATCAGTTCAAGGGTCAGGTCATGAAGTTACATCAGTTCTAGGGTCAGGTCATGAAGTTACATCAGTTCAAGGGTCAGGTCATGAAGTTACATCAGTTCAAGGGACAGGTCATGAAGTTACATCAGTTCTAGGGTCAGGTCATGAAGTTACATCAGTTCTAGTGTCAGGTCATGAAGTTACATCAGTTCTAGTGTCAGGTCATGAAGTTACATCAGTTCTAGGGTCAGGTCATGAAGTTACATCAGTTCAAGGGTCAGGTCATGAAGTTACATCAGTTCTAGGGTCAGGTCAGGTCATGAAGTTACATCAGTTCTAGGGTCAGGTCATGAAGTTACATCAGTTCAAGGGTCAGGTCATGAAGTTACATTAGTTCTATGGTCAGGTCAGGTCATGAAGTTACATCAGTTCTAGGGTCAGGTCATGAAGTTACATCAGTTCAAGGGTCAGGTCATGAAGTTACATCAGTTCTAGGGTCAGGTCATGAAGTTACATCAGTTCTATGGTCAGGTCATGAAGTTACATCAGTTCAAGGGTCAGGTCATGAAGTTACATCAGTTCTAGGGTCAGGTCATGAAGTTACATCAGTTCAAGGGTCAGGTCATGAAGTTACATCAGTTCAAGGGTCAGGTCATGAAGTTACATCAGTTCTAGGGTCAGGTCAGGTCATGAAGTTACATCAGTTCTAGGGTCAGGTCATGAAGTTACATCAGTTCAAGGGTCAGGTCATGAAGTTACATCAGTTCAAGGGTCAGGTCATGAAGTTACATCAGTTCTAGGGTCAGGTCATGAAGTTACATCAGTTCAAGGGTCAGGTCATGAAGTTACATCAGTTCTAGGGTCAGGTCATGAAGTTACATCAGTTCTAGGGTCAGGTCAGGTCATGAAGTTACATCAGTTCTAGGGTCAGGTCATGAAGTTACATCAGTTCAAGGGTCAGGTCATGAAGTTACATCAGTTCTAGGGTCAGGTCATGAAGTTACATCAGTTCAAGGGTCAGGTCATGAAGTTACATCAGTTCTAGGGTCAGGTCATGAAGTTACATCAGTTCAAGGGTCAGGTCATGAAGTTACATCAGTTCTATGGTCAGGTCATGAAGTTACATCAGTTCAAGGGTCAGGTCATGAAGTTACATCAGTTCTAGGGTCAGGTCATGAAGTTACATCAGTTCTATGGTCAGGTCATGAAGTTACATCAGTTCAAGGGTCAGGTCATGAAGTTACATCAGTTCAAGCGTCAGGTCATGAAGTTACATCAGTTCAAGGGTCAGGTCATGAAGTTACATCAGTTCTAGGGTCAGGTCATGAAGTTACATAAGTTCAAGGGTCAGGTCATGAAGTTACATCAGTTCAAGGGACAGGTCATGAAGTTACATCAGTTCTAGGGTCAGGTCATGAAGTTACATCAGTTCTAGTGTCAGGTCATGAAGTTACATCAGTTCTAGTGTCAGGTCATGAAGTTACATCAGTTCTAGGGTCAGGTCATGAAGTTACATCAGTTCAAGGGTCAGGTCATGAAGTTACATCAGTTCTAGGGTCAGGTCAGGTCATGAAGTTACATCAGTTCTAGGGTCAGGTCATGAAGTTACATCAGTTCAAGGGTCAGGTCATGAAGTTACATCAGTTCTATGGTCAGGTCAGGTCATGAAGTTACATCAGTTCTAGGGTCAGGTCATGAAGTTACATCAGTTCAAGGGTCAGGTCATGAAGTTACATCAGTTCTAGGGTCAGGTCATGAAGTTACATCAGTTCTATGGTCAGGTCATGAAGTTACATCAGTTCAAGGGTCAGGTCATGAAGTTACATCAGTTCTAGGGTCAGGTCATGAAGTTACATCAGTTCAAGGGTCAGGTCATGAAGTTACATCAGTTCAAGGGTCAGGTCATGAAGTTACATCAGTTCTAGGGTCAGGTCAGGTCATGAAGTTACATCAGTTCTAGGGTCAGGTCATGAAGTTACATCAGTTCAAGGGTCAGGTCATGAAGTTACATCAGTTCTAGGGTCAGGTCATGAAGTTACATCAGTTCTATGGTCAGGTCATGAAGTTACATCAGTTCAAGGGTCAGGTCATGAAGTTACATCAGTTCTAGGGTCAGGTCATGAAGTTACATCAGTTCAAGGGTCAGGTCATGAAGTTACATCAGTTCAAGGGTCAGGTCATGAAGTTACATCAGTTCTAGGGTCAGGTCAGGTCATGAAGTTACATCAGTTCAAGGGTCAGGTCATGAAGTTACATCAGTTCTAGGGTCAGGTCATGAAGTTACATCAGTTCAAGGGTCAGGTCATGAAGTTACATCAGTTCAAGGGTCAGGTCAGGTTGAAGTTACATCAGTTCTAGGGTCAGGTCATGAAGTTACATCAGTTCAAGCGTCAGGTCATGAAGTTACATCAGTTCTAGGGTCAGGTCATGAAGTTACATCAGTTCAAGGGTCAGGTCATGAAGTTACATCAGTTCTAGGGTCAGGTCAGGTCATGAAGTTACATCAGTTCTAGGGTCAGGTCAGGTCATGAAGTTACATCAGTTCTAGGGTCAGGTCATGAAGTTACATCAGTTCAAGGGTCAGGTCATGAAGTTACATCAGTTCTAGGGTCAGGTCAGGTCATGAAGTTACATCAGTTCAAGGGTCAGGTCATGAAGTTACATCAGTTCAAGGGTCAGGTCATGAAGTTACATCAGTTCTAGGGTCAGGTCATGAAGTTACATCAGTTCTAGGGTCAGGTCATGAAGTTACATCAGTTCAAGGGTCAGGTCATGAAGTTACATCAGTTCTAGGGTCAGGTCATGAAGTTACATCAGTTCTAGGGTCAGGTGATGAAGTTACATCAGTTCAAGGGTCAGGTCATGAAGTTACATCAGTTCTAGGGTCAGGTGATGAAGTTACATCAGTTCAAGGGTCAGGTCATGAAGTTACATCAGTTCTAGGGTCAGGTCATGAAGTTACATCAGTTCTAGGGTCAGGTCATGAAGTTACATCAGTTCTAGGGTCAGGTCAGGTTGAAGTTACATCAGTTCTAGTGTCAGGTCATGAAGTTACATCAGTTCAAAGGTCAGGTCAGGTTGAAGTTACATCAGTTCAAGGGTCAGTTCATGAAGTTACATCAGTTCTAGGGTCAGTTCATGAAGTTACATCAGTTCTAGGGTCAGGTGATGAAGTTACATCAGTTCAAGGGTCAGGTCATGAAGTTACATCAGTTCTAGGGTCAGGTCATGAAGTTACATCAGTTCTAGGGTCAGGTCAGGTCATGAAGTTACATCAGTTCTAGGGTCAGGTCAGGTCATGAAGTTACATCAGTTCTAGGGTCAGGTCATGAAGTTACATCAGTTCAAGGGTCAGGTCATGAAGTTACATCAGTTCTAGGGTCAGGTCAGGTCATGAAGTTACATCAGTTCAAGGGTCAGGTCATGAAGTTACATCAGTTCAAGGGTCAGGTCATGAAGTTACATCAGTTCTAGGGTCAGGTCATGAAGTTACATCAGTTCTAGGGTCAGGTCATGAAGTTACATCAGTTCAAGGGTCAGGTCATGAAGTTACATCAGTTCTAGGGTCAGGTCATGAAGTTACATCAGTTCTAGGGTCAGGTGATGAAGTTACATCAGTTCAAGGGCCAGATCATGAAGTTACATCAGTTCTAGGGTCAGGTGATGAAGTTACATCAGTTCAAGGGTCAGGTCATGAAGTTACATCAGTTCTAGGGTCAGGTCATGAAGTTACATCAGTTCTAGGGTCAGGTGATGAAGTTACATCAGTTCTAGGGTCAGGTCAGGTTGAAGTTACATCAGTTCTAGTGTCAGGTCATGAAGTTACATCAGTTCAAAGGTCAGGTCAGGTTGAAGTTACATCAGTTCAAGGGTCAGGTCATGAAGTTACATCAGTTCTAGGGTCAGGTCATGAAGTTACATCAGTTCTAGGGTCAGGTCATGAAGTTACATCAGTTCAAAGGTCAGGTCAGGTTGAAGTTACATCAGTTCTAGTGTCAGGTCATGAAGTTACATCAGTTCAAAGGTCAGGTCATGAAGTTACATCAGTTCAAAGGTCAGGTCAGGTTGAAGTTACATCAGTTCTAGTGTCAGGTCATGAAGTTACATCAGTTCTAGGGTCAGGTCATGAAGTTACATCAGTTCAAAGGTCAGGTCAGGTTGAAGTTACATCAGTTCTAGTGTCAGGTCATGAAGTTACATCAGTTCTAGGGTCAGGTCAGGTTGAAGTTACATCAGTTCTAGTGTCAGGTCATGAAGTTACATCAGTTCAAAGGTCAGGTCAGGTTGAAGTTACATCAGTTCAAGGGTCAGTTCATGAAGTTACATCAGTTCTAGGGTCAGTTCATGAAGTTACATCAGTTCTAGGGTCAGGTGATGAAGTTACATCAGTTCAAGGGTCAGGTCATGAAGTTACATCAGTTCTAGGGTCAGGTCATGAAGTTACATCAGTTCTAGGGTCAGGTCATGAAGTTACATCAGTTCAAAGGTCAGGTCAGGTTGAAGTTACATCAGTTCTAGTGTCAGGTCATGAAGTTACATCAGTTCAAAGGTCAGGTCAGGTTGAAGTTACATCAGTTCAAGGGTCAGGTCATGAAGTTACATCAGTTCTAGGGTCAGGTCATGAAGTTACATCAGTTCAAAGGTCAGGTCAGGTTGAAGTTACAGTCACTGGATCAAAACTGTCTCAAGACTTCATGGACGTCAAAGAAACTCTAAAATAGATCCAGTGTTCAGGACCTGAAGTGCTTCTGGTTTCATGAGCCTGCAGTGAACTTGAACTTCAACCAACCGTGTCTTCAGCTCAACTGTGAACGTTCGGAAAAAGCCGTGAGGCTGGAAGTGTTTCTACGACATTGAATCTTCTCAAAGAAAAATGGAAACAAAAGGATTTCATTCTTGAAGTCATTAAGATCTGATGGTGTCGAGAAAAAAAACAGATGTTGACATTTCAAGACTTTGTGTACTTGTGAGACATGATTGTGTACTTCATGTACTTGTGAGACATGCTTGTGTACTTCATGTACTTGTGAGACATGATTGTGTACTTCATGTACTTGTGAGACATGCTTGTGTACTTCATGTACTTGTGAGACATGATTGTGTACTTCATGTACTTGTGAGACATGCTTGTGTACTTCATGTACTTCTGAGACATGCTTGTGTACTTCATGTACTTGTGAGACATGCTTGTGTACTTCATGTACTTGTGAGACATGATTGTGTACTTCATGTACTTGTGAGACATGCTTGTGTACTTCATGTACTTCTGAGACATGCTTGTGTACTTCATGTACTTGTGAGACATGATTGTATACTTCATGTACTTCTGAGACATGCTTGTGTACTTCATGTACTTCTGAGACATGATTGTATACTTCATGTACTTCTGAGACATGCTTGTGTACTTCATGTACTTCTGAGACATGCTTGTGTACTTCATGTACTTCTGAGACATGCTTGTGTACTTCATGTACTTCTGAGACATGCTTGTGTACTTCTGAGACACACACTGATGATACAATAGAGTCACACATCACAACAACACACACTGATGATACAATAGAGTCACACATCACAACAACACACACACACTGATGATACGATAGAGTCACACATCACAACAACACACACACACTGATGATACAATAGAGTCACACAGCACAACAACACACACACACTGATGATACAATAGAGTCACACATCACAACAACACACACACACTGATGATACAATAGAGTCACACATCACAACAACACACACACACTGATGATACAATATAGTTACACATCACAACAACACACTGATGATACAATAGAGTCACACATCACAACAACACACTGACGATACAATAGAGTCACACATCACAACAACACACACACTGATGATACAATAGAGTTACACATCACAACAACACACACACACTGATGATACAATAGAGTCACACATCACAACAACACACACACTGATGATACAATAGAGTCACACATCACAACAACACACACACTGATGATACAATAGAGTTACACATCACAACAACACACACACACTGGTGATACAATAGAGTCACACATCACAACAACACACACACTGATGATACAATAGAGTTACACATCACAACAACACACACACACTGATGATACAATAGAGTCACACATCACAACAACACACACACTGATGATACAATAGAGTTACACATCACAACAACACACACACTGATGATACAATAGAGTTACACATCACACACACACTGATGATACAATAGAGTCACACATCACAACAACAGACACACACACACTGATGATACAATATAGTCACACATCACAACAACACACACACTGATGATACAATAGAGTCACACATCACAACAACAACACACACTGATGATACAATAGAGTCACACATCACAACAACACACTGATGATACAATAGAGTTACACATCACAACAACACACTGATGATACAATAGAGTTACACATCACAACAACACACTGATGATACAATAGAGTTACACATCACAACAACACACTGATGATACAATAGAGTCACACATCACAACACACTGACGATACAATAGAGTCACACATCACAACAACACACACACTGATGATACAATAGAGTCACACATCACAACACACACACTGATGATACAATAGAGTCACTCATCACAACACACACACTGATGATACAATAGAGTCACACATCACAACAACACACTGATGATACAATAGAGTCACACATCACAACACACACTGATGATACAATAGAGTCACACATCACAACAACACACTGATGATACAATAGAGTCACACATCACAACACACACACTGATGATACAATAGAGTCACACATCACAACAACACACTGATGATACAATAGAGTCACACATCACAACAACACACTGATGATACAATAGAGTCACACATCACAACAACACACCGATGATACAAAATAGTCACACACCACAACAACACACTGATGATACAATAGAGTTACACATCACAACAACACACTGATGATACAATAGAGTTACACATCCCAACAACACACTGATGATACAATAGAGTTACACATCACAACAACACACTGATGATACAATAGAGTTACACATCACAACAACACACTGATGATACAATAGAGTTACACATCACAACAACACACTGATGATACAATAGAGTTACACATTACAACAACACACTGATGATACAATAGAGTCACACATCACAACAACGCACTGATGATAGAATAGAGTCACACATCACAACACACTGACAATACAATAGAGTCACACATCACAACACACACACTGATGATACAATAGAGTCACACATCACAACACACACACTGATGATACAATAGAGTCACACATCACAACAACACACTGATGATACAATAGAGTCACACATCACAACACACACACTGATGATACAATAGAGTCACACATCACAACACACACACTGATGATACAATAGAGTCACACATCACAACAACACACGGATGATACAATAGAGTCACACATCACAACAACACACTGATGATACAATAGAGTCACACATCACAACAACACACTGATGATACAATAGAGTCACACATCACAACACACACACTGATGATACAATAGAGTCACACATCACAACAGCACACTGATGATACAATAGAGTCACACATCACAACAACACACTGATGATACAATAGAGTCACACATCACAACAACACACTGATGATACAATAGAGTCACACATCACAACACACACACTGATGATACAATAGAGTCACACATCACAACACACACACTGATGATACAATAGAGTCACACATCACAACAGCACACTGATGATACAATAGAGTCACACATCACAACAACACACTGATGATACAATAGAGTCACACATCACAACAACACACTGATGATACAATAGAGTCACACATCACAACAACACACTGATGATACAATAGAGTCACACATCACAACAACACACTGATGATACAATAGAGTCACACATCACAACAACACACTGATGATACAATAGAGTCACTAAAAAAGGTGTAATCTTCTATCTAACACTGAGTGTTTCTTCAGGTCGTGGCTTCATCACTCACAGCTCATGGATGTCTTAACACAGTTTGCCTTCAACGACTCACTGGACAACGGAACATGGCGCTTCAACGCGACGGACGACGAGCACAAGCATCCGTACAACTATTACGCCATGTTGCTCACGCTGCTCATCTTCGTCATCGTCTTCGGCAACGTGCTGGTGTGCATGGCTGTGTCCAGAGAGAAGGCTCTGCAGACCACGACCAACTACCTGATCGTCAGCCTGGCAGTGGCTGACCTTCTCGTGGCCACGCTGGTGATGCCCTGGGTCGTGTACCTGGAGGTAAGTCGACAATCGTACTCACACTGTGACAGAAATAAAGTGACTTGCCCTATTCCTCGCACACGACACACGCCCTCGTCTCCAGAGCAACAACCTGCTTCCATCGCATGTTCCTCATGTGGAGATAAAGTGTTTTACTGTAAAAAGAACAACATGTATAGATGAAGGGATGAAGCACATGTCTCGACCACTTATTCAACCACATTTATTTCTGTCAGAAGGTGCATCAAGACTGACACCTGTCACTCAGTTCAGGTCAGACGTAAATATTTCCTCCTAATTTCCAAAGAGCTTCATTTTGCACGACTCGTGTCCGGTGCTGCTGATGAGAAACATCGACGCTGCAGAGATGAGATGAAAAATGATCCGCGGCTCAAGATCGATGCAGGAAGTGATGTCGCTTCACAACGATTCACGTTTACCGTCCGAGGCTTCAGGTCATCTGGAGAGAAGACTGTAAATGTTTTAATGTTTGAACCTCAAACAGATTCTGTTGTTATCAGTGGTTCGTGATCATGACGTGACTTAAGAATCAGACTTCTGGAGTCAAACTTCTGGAGTCAAACTTCTGGAGTCAAACTTCTGGAGTCAAACTTCTGGAGTCAAACTTCTGGAGTCAAACTTCTGGAGTCAAACTTCTGGAGTCAAACTTCTGGAGTCAAACTTCTGGAGCCGTGTATGGATAAGATTTAAGTCGTAACCACAATATAGTGAATAATATCCACAGATTCATTCCAAACAAAGGTGCTCAGAGTAGACAGAACCTCAGTCTTCCAACATGAAAACACAAGATGCTTCATGTCTTCATTATTTACATGTTTTTCACTCTTTCGTCTCGCCTCAGCATCACTTCATCAGCTGACGTCACTCTTAGCTCCGCCCACTCCAGCTCACTCAGAAATATACATATTCATATCAACCAAAACTCAAACAATCGTTTTCTACATAAACCAGCAAATCTATATTTAACATTAGTTTCACCAACAAACTGTCAAGATAACATTTGAACAACATATTGTCACAGTCTTAGTTTAATGTTGTATTTTTGATTTATTTTCTTACATTTGTCTTTTAAATTTCTAACAAACGTATGTTATCTTGTTTGTTTTCAAGCATTTTAAGAGAATATCACCAGAGAACAAATGTTTTTACAGCGTTTGATTGTGACCTTGAACTACTATGTTCGACTGATGTTTCCTCGTCATGATTCAATGTTTGTATCACGGAGAAACCCAGGCGCAGAGGTATTTGCATAGACTTGGTTTATTCCGTGGTGAAGGCAGAGGCGAGTCCAACAGTCCAGGAATCGGCAACGAAAGGCATATCAAGGGTTTGGCAAACTCAGCGTCAAGGGGCAGAAACAGGTCGAATAACAAACAAGGCAGGAAAGAGTCTTGTTGGGAAAAGGGTAAGAGACAGGGTAGGAATACTTAGAGGCAGGATACAGGTACTAGAAAATGGTGACGACAAGACAAGGACGTGACAGAGAGTGGAGGCTAAAGAACACAGAGGACCAATCAGCAGCAGCTGGGGGCGGGACTAACAAGACACACCTGGAACAATTACTATCAGACAGGTTAGACTAGCACAGACACAGAAGGGGGATTTCACAATAAAACCGGAAACACGAGGAGGAACATGTAGACTCATGACAGTTTGTGACAATATGTTGCAGAAATTACAGCTTTTTACCCAAATGTTAAACTTATATTTGAAATAGAAGGTTTGTCTCTTCAGGAGAGATTCACAGAATTCTGATCTTGAAAGTCTTGACGGTTGTTCTTGGGCGTCTTGGTTGTTCGCGGTCTGAGAGGTTGCGGGTTCAATCCCAGCAAGACACTTTACCCTGATGGCTCCTGATGGAAGAGCTGGCGCTCTGCGTCGCAGCCTACTCCCATCAGTGTGTGATTGTGTGTGAATGTGTGCCTGTCAAAGCGCCTTGTGACCCTGGTCTAGAAAGAATCTCTGCAAACATATTATTATCCAGGCTGGTTGATGTCTGTGTGGTACATGCTGGTAACTTGGTTACTTCTATTTAAACTAACCAGAAGTAGCAGATGTGAACATGGAAGTGAACGTGGAAGTGAACGTGGAAGTGAAACGTGGAAGTGAACGTGGAAGTGAAACGTGGAAGTGAAACGTGGAAGTGAAACGTGGAAGTGAACGTGGAAGTGAAACGTGGAAGTGAACGTGGAAGTGAAACGTGGAAGTGAACGTGGAAGTGAAACGTGGAAGTGAACGTGGAAGTGAACGTGGAAGTGAAACGTGGAAGTGAACGTGGAAGTGAAACGTGGAAGTGAAACGTGGAAGTGAACGTGGAAGTGAACGTGGAAGTGAAACGTGGAAGTGAACGTGGAAGTGAAACGTGGAAGTGAACGTGGAAGTGAAACGTGGAAGTGAACGTGGAAGTGAAACGTGGAAGTGAACGTGGAAGTGAAACGTGGAAGTGAAACGTGGAAGTGAAACGTGGAAGTGAACGTGGAAGTGAAACGTGGAAGTGAAACGTGGAAGTGAACGTGGAAGTGAACGTGGAAGTGAAACGTGGAAGTGAACGTGGAAGTGAAACGTGGAAGTGAAACGTGGAAGTGAACGTGGAAGTGAACGTGGAAGTGAAACGTGGAAGTGAACGTGGAAGTGAAACGTGGAAGTGAAACGTGGAAGTGAACGTGGAAGTGAACGTGGAAGTGAACGTGGAAGTGAACGTGGAAGTGAAACGTGGATGTGAACGTGGAAGTGAAACGTGGAAGTGAACGTGGAAGTGAAACGTGGAAGTGAAACGTGGAAGTGAACGTGGAAGTGAAACGTGGAAGTGAACGTGGAAGTGAAACGTGGAAGTGAAACGTGGAAGTGAAACGTGGAAGTGAAACGTGGAAGTGAACGTGGAAGTGAACGTGGGACTGAAACGTGGAAGTGAACGTGGAAGTGAAACGTGGAAGTGAACGTGGAAGTGAAACGTGGAAGTGAACGTGGAAGTGAAACGTGGAAGTGAACGTGGAAGTGAAACGTGGAAGTGAAACGTGGAAGTGAAACGTGGAAGTGAAACGTGGAAGTGAAACGTGGAAGTGAACGTGGAAGTGAACGTGGGACTGAAACGTGGAAGTGAACGTGGAAGTGAACGTGGAAGTGAAACGTGGAAGTGAACGTGGAAGTGAAACGTGGAAGTGAAACGTGGAAGTGAAACGTGGAAGTGAACGTGGAAGTGAACGTGGAAGTGAAACGTGGAAGTGAAACGTGGAAGTGAACGTGGAAGTGAACGTGGGACTGAAACGTGGAAGTGAACGTGGAAGTGAAACGTGGAAGTGAACGTGGAAGTGAACGTGGAAGTGAAACGTGGAAGTGAAACGTGGAAGTGAAACGTGGAAGTGAAACGTGGAAGTGAACGTGGAAGTGAACGTGGAAGTGAACGTGGAAGTGAACGTGGAAGTGAACGTGGATGTGAACGTGGAAGTGAACGTGGATGTGAACGTGGAAGTGAACGTGGATGTGAACGTGGAAGTGAAACGTGGAAGTGAAACGTGGAAGTGAAACGTGGAAGTGAACGTGGAAGTGAACGTGGAAGTGAAACGTGGAAGTGAACGTGGAAGTGAAACGTGGAAGTGAACGTGGAAGTGAAACGTGGAAGTGAACGTGGAAGTGAACGTGGAAGTGAACGTGGAAGTGAAACGTGGAAGTGAAACGTGGAAGTGAACGTGGAAGTGAACGTGGAAGTGAAACGTGGAAGTGAAACGTGGAAGTGAAACGTGGAAGTGAACGTGGAAGTGAAACGTGGAAGTGAAACGTGGAAGTGAAACGTGGAAGTGAAACGTGGAAGTGAAACGTGGAAGTGAAACGTGGAAGTGAAACGTGGAAGTGAACGTGGATGTGAACGTGGAAGTGAAACGTGGAAGTGAAACGTGGAAGTGAAACGTGGAAGTGAACGTGGAAGTGAAACGTGGAAGTGAAACGTGGAAGTGAAACGTGGAAGTGAAACGTGGAAGTGAACGTGGAAGTGAAACGAGGAAGTGAACGTGGAAGTGAAACGTGGAAGTGAACGTGGAAGTGAACGTGGAAGTGAACGTGGAAGTGAACGTGGAAGTGAACGTGGAAGTGAACGTGGAAGTGAACGTGGAAGTGAAACGTGGAAGTGAACGTGGAAGTGAACGTGGGACTGAAACGTGGAAGTGAACGTGGAAGTGAAACGTGGAAGTGAACGTGGAAGTGAACGTGGAAGTGAACGTGGAAGTGAAACGTGGAAGTGAAACGTGGAAGTGAAACGTGGAAGTGAACGTGGAAGTGAAACGTGGAAGTGAAATGTGGAAGTGAACGTGGAAGTGAACGTGGAAGTGAACGTGGAAGTGAACGTGGAAGTGAAACGTGGAAGTGAACGTGGAAGTGAACGTGGGACTGAAACGTGGAAGTGAACGTGGACGTGAACGTGGAAGTGAACGTGGAAGTGAACGTGGAAGTGAACGTGGAAGTGAAACGTGGAAGTGAAACGTGGAAGTGAAACGTGGAAGTGAAACGTGGAAGTGAACGTGGAAGTGAACGTGGGACTGAAACGTGGAAGTGAACGTGGAAGTGAACGTGGAAGTGAAACGTGGAAGTGAACGTGGAAGTGAACGTGGAAGTGAAACGTGGAAGTGAAACGTGGAAGTGAACGTGGAAGTGAACGTGGAAGTGAACGTGGAAGTGAAACGTGGAAGTGAAACGTGGAAGTGAAACGTGGAAGTGAAACGTGGAAGTGAACGTGGAAGTGAACGTGGGACTGAAACGTGGAAGTGAACGTGGAAGTGAAACGTGGAAGTGAACGTGGAAGTGAAACGTGGAAGTGAACGTGGAAGTGAACGTGGAAGTGAAACGTGGAAGTGAACGTGGAAGTGAACGTGGAAGTGAACGTGGAAGTGAAACGTGGAAGTGAAACGTGGAAGTGAAACGTGGAAGTGAACGTGGAAGTGAAACGTGGAAGTGAATGTGGAAGTGAACGTGGAAGTGAACGTGGAAGTGAAACGTGGAAGTGAACGTGGAAGTCAAACGTGGAAGTGAACGTGGAAGTCAAACGTGGAAGTGAACGTGGAAGTGAACGTGGAAGTGAACGTGGAAGTGAACGTGGAAGTGAAACGTGGAAGTGAACGTGGAAGTGAAACGTGGAAGTGAACGTGGAAGTGAACGTGGAAGTGAAACGTGGAAGTGAAACGTGGAAGTGAACGTGGAAGTGAAACGTGGAAGTGAAACGTGGAAGTGAAACGTGGAAGTGAAACGTGGAAGTGAAACGTGGAAGTGAAACGTGGAAGTGAAACGTGGAAGTGAACGTGGAAGTGAAACGTGGAAGTGAACGTGGAAGTGAACGTGGAAGTGAAACGTGGAAGTGAAACGTGGAAGTGAAACGTGGAAGTGAACGTGGAAGTGAAACGTGGAAGTGAACGTGGAAGTGAACGTGGAAGTGAAACGTGGAAGTGAACGTGGAAGTGAACGTGGAAGTGAAACGTGGAAGTGAAACGTGGAAGTGAAACGTGGAAGTGAAACGTGGAAGTGAAACGTGGAAGTGAAACGTGGAAGTGGAACGTGGAAGTGAAACGTGGAAGTGGAACGTGGAAGTGAAACGTGGAAGTGAAACGTGGAAGTGAAACGTGGAAGTGAAAGGTGGAAGTGAAACGTGGAAGTGAAACGTGGAAGTGAACGTGGAAGTGAACGTGGAAGTGAAACGTGGAAGTGAACGTGGAAGTGAAACGTGGAAGTGAAACGTGGAAGTGAAACGTGGAAGTGAAACGTGGAAGTGAAACGTGGAAGTGAACGTGGAAGTGAAACGTGGAAGTGAACGTGGAAGTAAGGTAAGGTAAGGTAAGGTAAAACTTTATTGATCCCTCAGGAGGTCTCCTTTGGGAAATTGTTTTTTACCAATAGCCAGCAATTTTTCATAAACAATAAAAAATAATACATAAAAAATAAAATAAGAAGAACATAAAGAGGAAGAACAAGATGACACAATCTAAGTCTAAAGACAAAGACAAAGGACATAGGTCAAGGAAAGAAAAACAACAAAGACAAAGATACAAAGACTAACATGGAACAGAACATCCAGATACTTTCACTCCACTCCTGCCCCCGAACTCAGAATTGTACAATTTAATAGCCCGAGGGATGAATGAGTCCCTGAGTCTATTTGTTTTGCACCTGGGTAGGAGCATTCGTGCACTCATTCTGCTTCTCTGCTCACTGATGACAGTGTTCAGAGGATGACTGTCATCATCCATGATGGACAGTAGTTTGTTCAGTGATCTCCTCTCAGCAACTGTCACCAGTGAGTCCAGCTTCATTCCAACCACAGAACCAGCCCTCCTGATCAACCTGTCCAACCTGTTGACACTCCTCTTGGACACATTTCCACCCCAACACACCACAGCATAGAACAGGACACTGGCCACCACAGACTGGTAGAACATGCAGAGGAGCTTCTTGCAGATGTTAAATGATCGAAGCCTCCTCAGAAAGTACAGTCTACTCTGAACCTTCTTATACACATGGTCTGTGTTGCAGGACCAGTCCAGTTTACTGTCCATCCACACACCGAGGTACTTATAGTTGTCCACTATCTCCACCTCGTTGCCTCTGATGGACACTGGACGTGGAAGTGAAACGTGGAAGTGAAACGTGGAAGTGAAACGTGAGAGTGAAACGTGGAAGTGAAACGTGGAAGTGAAACGTGGAAGTGAAACGTGGAAGTGAACGTGGATGTGAACGTGGAAGTGAAACGTGGAAGTGAACGTGGAAGTGAAACGTGGAAGTGAAACGTGGAAGTGAAACGTGGAAGTGAACGTGGAAGTGAAACGTGGAAGTGAACGTGGAAGTGAAACGTGGAAGTGAACGTGGAAGTGAACGTGGAAGTGAACGTGGAAGTGAACGTGGAAGTGAAACGTGGAAGTGAACGTGGAAGTGAAACGTGGAAGTGAACGTGGAAGTGAACGTGGAAGTGAACGTGGAAGTGAACGTGGAAGTGAAACGTGGAAGTGAAACGTGGAAGTGAAACGTGGAAGTGAAACGTGGAAGTGAAACGTGGAAGTGAAACGTGGAAGTGAACGTGGGACTGAAACGTGGAAGTGAACGTGGAAGTGAAACGTGGAAGTGAACGTGGAAGTGAAACGTGGAAGTGAAACGTGGAAGTGAAACGTGGAAGTGAAACGTGGAAGTGAAATGTGGAAGTGAACGTGGAAGTGAACGTGGAAGTGAAACGTGGAAGTGAAACGTGGAAGTGAAACGTGGAAGTGAAACATGGAAGTGAACGTGGAAGTGAACGTGGGACTGAAACGTGGAAGTGAACGTGGAAGTGAACGTGGAAGTGAAACGTGGAAGTGAAACGTGCAAGTGAACGTGGAAGTGAACGTGGAAGTGAAACGTGGAAGTGAAACGTGGAAGTGAAACGTGGAAGTGAACGTGGAAGTGAACGTGGAAGTGAACGTGGAAGTGAAACGTGGAAGTGAAACGTGGAAGTGAAACGTGGAAGTGAAACGTGGAAGTGAAACGTGGAAGTGAACGTGGAAGTGAACGTGGGACTGAAACGTGGAAGTGAACGTGGATGTGAAACGTGGAAGTGAAACGTGGAAGTGAACGTGGAAGTGAACGTGGAAGTAAAACGTGGAAGTGAACGTGGAAGTGAACGTCGAAGTGAAACGTGGAAGTGAAACGTGGAAGTGAAACGTGGAAGTGAAACGTGGAAGTGAAACGTGGAAGTGAACGTGGAAGTGAAACGTGGAAGTGAACGTGGAAGTGAACGTGGAAGTGAACGTGGAAGTGAAACGTGGAAGTGAAACGTGGAAGTGAAACGTGGAAGTGAAACGTGGAAGTGAACGTGGAAGTGAACGTGGAAGTGAACGTGGAAGTGAACGTGGAAGTGAACGTGGAAGTGAGCGTGGAAGTGAAACGTGGAAATGAAACGTGGAAGTGAAACGTGGAAGTGAAACGTGGAAGTGAAACGTGGAAGTGAACGTGGAAGTGAAACGTGGAAGTGAACGTGGAAGTGAACGTGGAAGTGAAACGTGGAAGTGAACGTGGAAGTGAAACGTGGAAGTGAACGTGGAAGTGAACGTGGAAGTGAAACGTGGAAGTGAACGTGGAAGTGAAACGTGGAAGTGAACGTGGAAGTGAACGTGGAAGTGAAACGTGGAAGTGAAACGTGGAAGTGAAACGTGGAAGTGAAACGTGGAAGTGGAACGTGGAAGTGGAACGTGGAAGTGAAACGTGGAAGTGGAACGTGGAAGTGAAACGTGGAAGTGAAACGTGGAAGTGAAACGTGGAAGTGAAACGTGGAAGTGAAACGTGGAAGTGAAACGTGGAAGTGAAACGTGGAAGTGAACGTGGAAGTGAAACGTGGAAGTGAACGTGGAAGTGAAACGTGGAAGTGAACGTGGAAGTGAAACGTGGAAGTGAACGTGGAAGTGAACGTGGAAGTGAAACGTGGAAGTGAACGTGGAAGTGAAACGTGGAAGTGAAACGTGGAAGTGAAACGTGGAAGTGAAACGTGGAAGTGAACGTGGAAGTGAACGTGGAAGTGAAACGTGGAAGTGAACGTGGAAGTGAACGTGGAAGTGAAACGTGGAAGTGAAACGTGGAAGTGAAACGTGGAAGTGAAACGTGGAAGTGAAACGTGGAAGTGAAACGTGGAAGTGAAACGTGGAAGTGAAACGTGGAAGTGAAACGTGGAAGTGAAACGTGGAAGTGAAACGTGGAAGTGAAACGTGGAAGTGAAACGTGGAAGTGAACGTGGAATCTTTTTGCAGTTTTACTGTTGATGTGAACGACTGAGACATCTTCCATACCTTTTATGTTGCTGCGACATCTGAACTTAAAGGACAAGAAAACATGATTCAAAGCTCAAAGGTTTGATCGATTGAAATGTCAATCAAACTCAACTGTCATTATATCTCTGGTTAAATCCCAAATGGAGCTGATGACTCAAATACTAGAACAAAAATCAGAGAATGAAAAAAAAACAAATAAACAAATAAAACAATTCTATATTTCTATATCTCAACTTTTTTTGTATAAGAAAAAATAAACATCTAAATATGCTGACGTCAGGATCAGACATGTCTGCAGCAGCGCCCTCTACTGACGAACACTTCCAGAACATCGATCCAACTGCAACATAACACAGTTAAAAACAAATTACATCTTTGATTCAAACTTAAAAACTGGAATGAGTAAAAAAGAAGAAATTGTTTCTGTTTTTCTGTCGTGGCTCTTCTGTTTCTACGTTTGTTATCTTTCTAAATGGAAACAGACTCGATCAATCTTTCCTGCTCTTAAGTCAATCGTATTCCTGATCAACACTTGACTGCTTTTGACTCATTGATTCTCGGGTCCCAATGATTACGTGGAGGAAGTTACTGACGTGTGTCACGAACATGTTGACGATGAGAAACCATCTCACGTCTCCGGGATCTCAGCCTCACATTGTTCGGAGCGAGCTTCTGTTTCGTCGCCTCAGACGCTGAAGCAGTAAAAACCTTTTATTCAGCAACAAATCTTATCAAGAGACTCTGATGATCCAACATCCTGAATAAGTTAATAAAGGCCTCGTGGTCTGAGCCAACGTTTGTGAAGCTTCAGACCCGAAGGAGCAACTGTGAGATTGTAGCATCAACGCATGTTTTTGTTGAAGTCAGTGACTGTGAAGATTGTTCCGTGTGAAGACCATGATGGATGTGGTTGTGCAGGTGGTGGGCGAGTGGAGCTTCAGCAAGATCCACTGCGACATCTTCGTCACCCTGGACGTGATGATGTGCACGGCCAGCATTCTCAATCTTTGTGCCATCAGCATCGATCGGTGAGTCACACATGGTCGTTACTCCGACTCCATCACATTTCAATACTTTTCAGAGGAATCTCGAGCTTGTGTACGACGTTCCAAACATTCTTGGCATGAACTCGCGGTGGAACCTGAACACGGCGCTTTTCCAACAACAGTTTTCTTGGAATTGTGTTTGGCTTTTATTCTGATTTTCCGCACGACAGCACTTCCATCTCATGAAGGTGGTTACGCCTGGACGCTGAATAATCCTGAGACAAATTGTTGTGTATTTCAGATGATTGCTGTGCGAGTGCCTGAAAAATTAGCATTTAAATGGCGTTCACATGGCATGAATGTTTAGATAAACACAGTATCACCAGGACAGCGTTTGACGTTGTTCCAGGTAAAAAGATAATGAAGAAATATTCAAACAAATGTTTGTTTTATTTTGTCTTCACGTGACACATTTAAATACAGGAGGAGATTAAGGTTTACACGTGTTTTATTGAGCGCACACTGCAAATGAAATGATTTTTGAAGGATTATTCAAGACTGTGTAGGTTCAGGAAACCTTCAGAGCTGAGATCACATAAACAACTAATGGTATTTCCTGAGAGTGAGCCTCGTCTTTAAAAACCCACTTGACTTTACATCTTAAATCTTCCTAAATTCATTACATGGCAGATCAATGCAGGAGCTTCTATCGAACGACATGCATTTCCTGGTAATTACAGCACGTCCAGTAAAAAGCTCCAGTCAAGGTCACGTGATAAGATGGTTTCTTGCAGACAACGAGTCTCCGTCCAAACGTCCAGTGATCCTTAAAAGTCTAAAATGAAATGACTTGAAAATATCAACAAATACTTGTGAATGTTCACGTGTCGAGCCACAGACGTAACCTCTTGTGTACTTTTTCTTTTTCTTCTTCTTCTTCTTCTTCATCTTCATCTTCATCTTCTTCTTCATCTTCTTCTTCTTCTTCTTCTTCATCTTCTTCTTCTTCTTCTTCTTCATCTTCATCTTCTTCTTCTTCTTCTTCTTCATCTTCATCTTCTTCTTCTTCTTCATCTTCATCTTCTTCTTCTTCTTCTTCTTCTTCATCTTCTTCTTCTTCTTCTTCTTCATCTTCATCTTCTTCTTCTTCTTCTTCTTCATCTTCATCTTCATCTTCTTCTTCTTCTTCATCTTCTTCTTCTTCTTCTTCTTCATCTTCTTCTTCACGTGAGTGGAGGTGTGTGAGAGGAGCAGAGAGTGAAAGGTCTGAGAAAGTGTGTTTTTTCGGGCTCTATCTATATCTTTCTTTCGTATATAACTTAGTAAATGTTATAGTTTCACTTGGTGAAGGGTGTTATAAGAATCTTTTCGTTTAAAAGGTGTTTTTTGCCGACCAGGCTTCACCTGGTCGGCGTGTGACGTCACTATGGTGGTAACGGGTGATTTCACCGGGTTGACTAGGAAGCACGGCGTCAAGGTGGGCGCCGGCTCCAGGTTAGCCCTGGAGGAGGTAGCACTGGCGGTGGGGGAGAAGGTTGGTCACGCCAACATTAGATCGGCAGCACGGATGAACGGTGGTGTTGTTCGTGACCAGACTGGATCTGGCGAATCGTCTGGTGGAGGAGGGGATCGTGGTCGGCGGGGTCCTGGAGCAGGTTCAACCTCTGGTTCAGCCTGCGACACGGGTCCTGCTGTCGAACGTTCCCCCTTTCATCGGCGACGAGCTGCTGGTCCGAGAGCTTTCCAGACACGGAAAGGTAGCTTCTCCGTTAAAGAAGATCGTGTCTGGATGTAAGTCTCCGTTGTTACAGCACGTCGTGTCGCACAGGCGACAGACGTTTATGATCCTGGACAAGAAGGACGAGGATCTGGACATCAAGTTCGTTATCAAGGTGGACAACTTTGATTACTTGATGTTCGCCTCGTCCTTGAATATGAGGTGTTTCAGTTGTAATGGGGAGGGACACCTGGCCAGAGCGTGTCCGCGCCGGCCCGAATCGGACCCGCCCGGTTCCGACGGACAGCGCGCCGCTGCCCCGGACCCCGGTCCATCCGGGTCCGGTGTGCGGCGAACTGCCGCGGGGCGATCCGGTCCGGGGGAGTCGGGTGGGGCTGAGCGGGCTGGAGCCGCGGACGCAACTCTGACAGGTGAGAGCGGTGACGTCATCGTAGTGGGCATGGGCTTAGTTATTTTTGGAATGATTTTAGACAAACGAAAAAAGACTTCACTTCGCTTCGACAGTGGTGGGATCATGGTAAAGTCCAGATTAAACTTTTATGCCAGCAGCACACTCTGAATGTCACACATCACGTATCTGAATCAATCAGAGATCTGGAGGATCAGATTGTGGAGCTAGAAGGGCTAGCCACAGAAAATCGAGGGTATATTGAAACCCTCAAAAGTAAAAGGCTAGATCTAGCCAACCTGCTGGACACCAGGGTCCAAGGAGCCATGGTCCGGGCCAGGATGAAGAACATCAAGGAGATGGACGCCCCGACTGCCTTCTTCTTCGGCCTGGAGAAGAAACAAGGACAGAGGAAGCTCATCCACTGCCTACTGTCGGAAGACGGGCAAGAACTTACAGAACACTTGGAGATCCGGCAGAGAGCAGTGGATTTTTATCAACAACTGTACGCGAGTGAATATCGGGAGCAACATGAACTTTTTAATGACTTTTGCCAAGGTTTACCCAGGATCTCCGCTGAGGCCGATGAGCGGCTGGTGCGGCCACTCATGCTACCAGAACTCTACGCCGCACTAGCCAGCATGCCCACCGGCAAAACACCCGGCATTGACGGCCTCAGCGTCGAGTTCTACAGAGCCTTCTGGGACATCGTTGCTCCTGATATCATGGACGTTTTTAACGAAAGCCTGGATTCCGGCTTGCTTCCTCTGTCCTGCAGGAGGGCCGTCATCACCCTCCTGCCGAAGAAGGGAAACCTCCTTGATATAAAGAACTGGCGTCCAGTCTCCCTCCTCTGCACGGACTATAAGATCCTCTCCAAAACCTTCGCCATCCGGCTGAGGGAGGTCCTGGAGGAGGTCATCCACCCGGACCAAACGTACTGTGTTCCTGGCAGGTCGATGGCAGACAACGTCTGCCTCATTCGAGACGTCCTGGAGGTCTCCAGTTCATCAGACACCGACATGGGCTTGATCGCATTAGATCAAGAAAAGGCGTTCGACCGCGTTGAGCACGACTACCTGTGGAGAGTCATGGGTGAGCTTGGGTTCAGCGAGGGTCTCATCGCCAGATTCCAGGTACTGTACCGTGACATCGAGAGTGTGCTGAAATTGAACGGCAGCTTGTGTGCACCTTTTAGGGTGCATAGAGGTGTTCGGCAGGGCTGCGCTCTGTCGGGCTCTATGCACTCTCCCTGGAACCCCTTCTTCATAAGATCCGCGGGAGTGTTCATGGTCTGTTTTTACCGGGTTTTAATAGAAATGTAGTTTTATCTTCATACGCCGATGATGTTGTTGTTTTAACAAAAGATCAGCAGGATCTCAATGCACTTATCACTTTAACCGATGACTTTTCCACCATGTCTGCTGCGAGGGTGAACTGGGGTAAAAGTGAGGCCGTATCTTTGAACGGTTGGCGGGACGGCCCCCCAGTTCTACCCCAAAACTTAGCATGGAAAAACGACGGTTTTATATACCTTGGCGTGTTCTTAGGAAACGAAAAATATGAAGGAAAGAACTGGGATTGTGTTTTAGAGAAAATTGAAGGAAAAATTGCAAAATGGAAATGGCTACAAAAAGAAATGTCTTTTAGAGGAAGAAGACTGGTTTTAAACAATCTTGTGGCGTCACTGCTGTGGCACCAACTCACTGTGTTAAACCCTCCCCCCGGCCTACTCGAAAAAATACAGTCAAAGATGGTCGACTTCTTCTGGGGAGGGTTCCATTGGGTGCCACAGTCAGTCTTGTTTTTACCTCGTGAAGAAGGGGGCCAGGGCCTAATCCACCTGGCCAGTAGAACTGCCACTTTTAGACTTCAGTTTGTCCAGAAGTACTTGACCAGTCCCTCAGGCTTGGTGTGGAGGGATGTGAGCAGCTGGATTTTAAAGCGTGTCAACAATCTGGGGCTGGACACAGCTCTGTTTTTTACAGATTTTAATCTTTTAAGTCTTAACAATGTACCTCCTTTTTATCAGGGTGTTTTTAAAGCGTGTTCGCTTTTTAAATGGAGCCACAATCATGTTTTTAACTCTCTGCACTGGTTTTTAAAGCAGCCACTGATCCACGGAGCAAGGCTAGACATCAGCAGCAGTACTTTACCTGGGCTGACGGGGGCGCTGGTCAGAAGCAAGACCATATCCTTGCAGCAACTCGTGGACGCTGTGGGACCGGCGCTCTCGGACGCCCGGGCTGCCGGGACATTACTGGGGATACGCTCCGAGAGGTTCGCTGGGAAATCACTGGACGAGTGGAACAAAAGGATCACGGCTCCAGAAAGAACGTTACTCCACCAATACACGGACGGCGGGATGGAGCCGGACCCAGCGGACCTCTTCCCGGACCTGCACCTGAGCCCTGAGGTCCGGGACAACGACAACAGCCCACTCCTGACCACCACGGACAGACACGTTCTAACTGTGCACAAAGCCACAAAGAGGAGTTTTTATGTGAACTGTGTCAAGATTTTAAACCAAAAGACCCTTGTACGACGACCGACTGACACATGGACTGACAGACTTGGGGACTGGGGCCCACAGTGGAGGTCACTGTACAAGCCACCACTGAGAAAGAGAACAGGTGACCTCCAGTGGAGGATTTTACATGGGGCGATCGCAAGTAAATCTTATTTAGCACGTTTTAACCCCGGGGTCTCAGACGGGTGTCCATTCTGCAGCCAACCAGAGAACACCTTCCACATCTTTAAAGAGTGTGGGAGGCTGGCAGGGTTTTTTAATGTTTTAACTGTTGTTTTTAGTCTTTTTAACCTGGTGTTCTCTGTCCCTGTTTTTATAGGCGGGGTCAGATACACCAAAAAATACAAAGAAAGAAGCCAGATCCTCAACTACCTGGTGGGGGAGGCAAAGATGGCGGTGTATCTGACCCGCAGGGACCAGCTGCAGAATGGACACTCGCTGGGTGTGGTGGCTCTGTGGAAGCAGAACATTAGATCCAGACTGAGGCTGGAGTTCTGCTTCCACAGAGTCTCCAACAACACAGAATTGTTTTTTACAAAATGGGGGAAAAATGGACAAATTTGTGCAATGAAAGAAAATACACTACAATTTGCACAATGGCTCGACTGAAGAGTCGCACATGTCACTTTGGATGAAAACTTTGTAAAGAACTTTTTGCAATAAAGTTATTTTAAAAGTCAAAGTCTTCATCTTCATCTTCATCTTCATCTTCTTCTTCATCTTCTTCTTCATCTTCTTCTTCTTCTTCTTCTTCATCTTCAGCTACACGGCGGTGGCGATGCCGATGCTGTACAACACTCGCTACAGTTCCCGCAGACGTGTCACGGTGATGATCTCCGTGGTTTGGGTTCTTTCTTTCGCCATCTCTTGCCCACTCTTGTTCGGCCTGAACAACACAGGTAAGGTCAGTGTGAGGGTCACAGAAGAAACATTGAAATGACTCAACAAACGAGACCAGTTTGTAAAACCTGTTGATGAACTTGTTGAAGCTCAGACGACGATTCTAATGGAGTTTGGTTGTCATGGAAACAAATGTTCAATGTTGATCTAAGAGTCTTCAGAAAAGTCCAGACTAGATGGATCTTTGATCTCCAACCTTTCCTCGAGAACAATCTTGATTAAAGAAGGTGTTCAAGTGAAAACTGAGAGTTAAAGGTACAAAGAGGGTAAGAGATGGAGGTGAAGAGAAACAAGATGGAGGAACGAGTCTGCAGGTCAAAGAACAATCTTCACTTCCTGTTCGCTGCTCATTAAACTTCTTCTTCTTCTTCTTCTCGTTCTTCGTGTTTCCAGCGACTCGTGATGCGTCTCTATGTGTGATCGCCAACCCAGCCTTCGTGGTTTATTCCTCCATCGTGTCCTTCTACGTTCCCTTCATCGTCACTCTGCTGGTCTACGTGCAGATCTACGTGGTCTTGAGGAAACGTCGAAAACGTGTCAACACTAAACCAAAGCAGCGAGTGTGTCAGGCTGCAGATCCAGATGTGCTGAAGGTGAGTAAATAACACAGAAAAAAGTAAAACTATCAAAAATTATATTAGTCATTTTCTGATTTTTAAACAATTTTGAAGCTTTTATTTCAGTAAATTTTTATTCCAAACATTTCAAATTCTAAATCAGTTCATTTGTTTCCAAACAAGTGTTGACCTTGAATGTGTGAAGGATGTTGGATATAAATGACAAGATCAAGAAGGACCAGGAGGTTTTAACCATGAACGTCACCAGCAGGATGAGCTTCATCTCTTAACAGGAACTCAACAGAGACGATGATATGAAACTCTCAGCCTTGAGTCGTGAACCGACAACATTTCTTTGGTTTCAGGATAAATGCACTCATCCAGAAGACGTGAGGTTGTGCACCGTGATCCTCAAAACCAACGGGAGTTTCCCCGTCAACAAGAAGAAAGTGGTACGTTTTCATTCTTGTCCTTCGATACCGTAGGTTTACTTCAGGCTTGGGGTCACGACCTTCACGGAAACATCTGATCAGACATGACTTTTCTATTGTGGCGTCCGTTCAGAAGATTTATTCTTTTTGTCGTTATTTAAAATATGGATATTTGAGGTTTGAGACTCAAGGTGTTTACTTATCAGCAAACGTTTGTAAATTCAGCTCAATGTAGACCCAGAAGTGTCAACATATGTTCAGACACGAACACAAGTATCTTATCACATTAAGGACTTTAACTTCCTGCCATCGAAGCATTAAAAAAGGGGGAAACATTAACATTTTCAACAAAAAAAAACAAATAGTATTTAGTATAATTTTACCAATGAAATTTCTAAAATGTTGAAGTTTGAATGAATATGTCTGATCCTAAATCAATCTAATTCTAGGTTAAATAACCTGTTTAATTGAATCAAAACATTAGACACGTTTAAACAAGAGCTTGTGAAATGGACCGAATTTGAATCCCTTGATAAAAACATGTGAACCTTCTCTTGCAGCTCTTCATCAAAGAAGTGACCCATGAGGTGGTGGAAGACCTGGAGCTGGACGAGCTCAACCACAGCAGCCAGAGGCAGCAGAAGCAGAGGCAGGACAGTCTGGTCGACACGCCGGCCACCAGCCACCAGCTCGTGGTCGCCGACAGAGCCGACGCCAGTCCGTCGTCCTCGCCGCCCGACGCCAGCCAGAGAGCCGAGCAGAACGGAGACCCGTCCAAGGAGCCTCTCAGGGATCCTGCCCCGGTGGCCAAAGTCTTCCAGACGCAGGCCTTACCCAACGGAAAGACTCAGTCTTCGCTGAAGGCCTTGAGCAAGAGAAAGATCTCGCAGCAGAAGGAAAAGAAAGCCACGCAGATGTTGGCCATAGTTCTCGGTAAACATAACAATGTTTGGACACAATATTCTTGCATGTTCAACACTTCAGATGAAACACTGTTTCATGGCCGTAGATTCGTCCGGATGTTGATCAATAACCACCAAAATACTTGTTTCAGGAAGTAATGAAATCAGTTTCTTCAGAAATAGAATAGAAGAAAAACACACAATAACTAGTTGTAAGTTAACTCAGTAACTCTACTATGTTAGTGAGGTTGGTGAACACGAACGTGACATATTTGATAAAATACTTTTGTCGACGACTATCATGTATCAAAATATAAAAATTGATCATAAAAAACAAAAGTATACGACACTCTTTTTGTATCTTAACACTTTCCAGGGGATTATTCTTTGGGATCATATTGGAAACAAATAATGCTAATAAGAAATTCTAGTTTTATGCATCAATAATGCTTGAATGTTGGATTATAAAATAAAACCTCAGTGATTTTATTTACTGCTACCTGAACATGTATTTGAGATGGTAATTATGAATATAGAAACATATTAAGGAATCTATTATTATTATTATATTCCCTCGACATGTGTTTTCTTTACAGCAGGTTTGCGCCTCTTTAACTAGAATCACAAACTTGAACGTTCTCCATGAAATCTTTGTGTTGTCAGTAAAGTTGTGATGTTTCCTCCTCAGGCGTGTTCATCATATGCTGGCTGCCGTTCTTCATCACACACATCCTCAACACACATTGCAGCAGCTGCGAGATCACGGCTGAGATCTACAACGCCTTCACCTGGCTGGGCTACGTCAACAGTGCCGTGAACCCCATCATATACACAACGTTCAACGTGGAGTTCAGGAAAGCGTTCATCAAGATCCTGCACTGCTAGACTGCAGACAACGACTGTGAAGGAAAAATACCTCATGCGAGAGAAAAATACTTTTTATGATGCCGAGTGACTGAAAATGTATCGTAAGAGATTTTTGCTCTTGATGTGAAAAACTTTTGTGGAGTCACGCTCTCCGAACATTAGAATGTAAAAGAAGAAATGTCTGTAACAACGGCTTGTTTCACGGGAGAAGTCAAATGTGTCGTTGTGTGTTAATGACGGAGCCATTTGTGTTCATCACACACATACACAAGCTATTTATCGTGAGAACTTTTGTTTTGAAAAGGAATCTTTGCTCAAATCATGATGAATATCCAGTCAGTGTCCATCGCAGTGTTAAGAAAGATTTGTGAGCTCTTAAACTTAAATCATGAATTGGAATGTGTGTTTACAGCAGTATGGATTGTGGTTATGCCAATATCCACAGATTTGCAATTTTATAATTGAATAACTTGTGTTGTTTCTTCTCATCCTTTTCTGTACATACTGACACACTCAAACAACACATTCCATGTACTATATGCCTGCGATTTAGGTGTTATGCATGCTACACTGCTCCTTCTCATCATATGTATGTTGAGCAAAACATGACTAAATATTGTCCAATAAACTTCGGAGACACTTTCAAGTGCCATATGAAAGTGAGTCACGGTTTCTTACTCTCATCCAGCAATTTGTTTTAAACAAATTCAATATTTTTTAAAATTTTATATTATTACTTTACTTTTCTTTTTTTTAAAAAAAAAGCTAATCCTGATCTTAACATCATTTTAATAAAACAATTTTTAACCATAATCAAACAATCAACTTGTAAGTAAGTAAGTGATGGTTATTTCCAGCACCTTTCTAGACCAGGGTCACAAATAACATAAACAATCACCAACAATACACAGTAAAAATATGTAATTAAAAAGATCAAGACTTAATAGACAAACTCAGGAGTTCCAGAAAATTAGGGAAAAGCTCAAATCAAAGTGTGTTAAGATGTTTCTTGAAGAAGTCAGTAGATCATCAAACACAGATGTTTCTTGAAGGAGTCAGTAGATCATCAAACACAGATGTTTCTTGAAGGAGTCAGTAGATCATCAAACACACATGTTTCTTGAAGGAGTCAGTAGATCATCAAACACAGATGTTTCTTGAAGGAGTCAGTAGATCATCAAACACAGATGTTTCTTGAAGGAGTCAGTAGATCATCAAACACAGATGTTTCTTAAAGGAGTCAGTAGATCATCAAACACAGATGTTTCTTAAAGGAGTCAGTAGATCATCAAACACAGATGTTTCTTGAAGGAGTCAGTAGATCATCAAACACAGATGTTTCTTAAAGGAGTCAGTAGATCATCAAACACAGATGTTTCTTGAAGGAGTCAGTAGATCATCAAACACAGATGTTTCTTGAAGGAGTCAGTAGATCATCAAACACAGATGTTTCTTGAAGGAGTCAGTAGATCATCAAACACAGATGTTTCTTAAAGGAGTCAGTAGATCATCAAACACAGATGTTTCTTGAAGGAGTCAGTAGATCATCAAACACAGATGTTTCTTGAAGGAGTCAGTAGATCATCAAACACAGATGTTTCTTGAAGGAGTCAGTAGATCATCAAACACAGATGTTTCTTAAAGGAGTCAGTAGATCATCAAACACAGATGTTTCTTGAAGGAGTCAGTAGATCATCAAACACAGATGTTTCTTAAAGGAGTCAGTAGATCATCAAACACAGATGTTTCTTGAAGGAGTCAGTAGATCATCAAACACACATGTTTCTTGAAGGAGTCAGTAGATCATCAAACACAGATGTTTCTTAAAGGAGTCAGTAGATCATCAAACACAGATGTTTCTTGAAGGAGTCAGTAGATCATCAAACACAGATGTTTCTTGAAGGAGTCAGTAGATCATCAAACAAAGATGTTTCTTGAAGGAGTCAGTAGATCATCAAACACAGATGTTTCTTGAAGGAGTCAGTAGATCATCAAACACACATGTTTCTTGAAGGAGTCAGTAGATCATCAAACACACATGTTTCTTAAAGGAGTCAGTAGATCATCAAACACAGATGTTTCTTGAAGGAGTCAGTAGATCATCAAACACAGATGTTTCTTAAAGGAGTCAGTAGATCATCAAACACAGATGTTTCTTGAAGGAGTCAGTAGATCATCAAACACACATGTTTCTTGAAGGAGTCAGTAGATCATCAAACACACATGTTTCTTGAAGGAGTCAGTAGATCATCAAACACAGATGTTTCTTGAAGGAGTCAGTAGATCATCAAACACAGATGTTTCTTGAAGGAGTCAGTAGATCATCAAACACACATGTTTCTTGAAGGAGTCAGTAGATCATCAAACACACATGTTTCTTGAAGGAGTCAGTAGATCATCAAACACAGATGTTTCTTAAAGGAGTCAGTAGATCATCAAACACAGATGTTTCTTGAAGGAGTCAGTAGACCATCAAACACAGATGTTTCTTGAAGGAGTCAGTAGATCATCAAACACAGATGTTTCTTGAAGGAGTCAGTAGATCATCAAACACAGATGTTTCTTGAAGGAGTCAGTAGATCATCAAACACAGATGTTTCTTGAAGGAGTCAGTAGATCATCAAACACACATGTTTCTTGAAGGAGTCAGTAGATCATCAAACACAGATGTTTCTTGAAGGAGTCAGTAGATCATCAAACACAGATGGTTCTTGAAGGAGTCAGTAGATCATCAAACACAGATGTTTCTTGAAGGAGTCAGTAGATCATCAAACACAGATGTTTCTTGAAGGAGTCAGTAGATCATCAAACACAGATGTTTCTTGAAGGAGTCAGTAGATCATCAAACACAGATGTTTCTTGAAGGAGTCAGTAGATCATCAAACACAGATGTTTCTTGAAGGAGTCAGTAGATCATCAAACACAGATGTTTCTTGAAGGAGTCAGTAGATCATCAAACACAGATGTTTCTTGAAGGAGTCAGTAGATCATCAAACACAGAGATGGTTCCAAAGCTTAGGAGCAACAGTCTGGAAGGATTTCTCTCCTCTGGTCCTGAACTGTGTGTGTGGAACCATCAGTAGATTCTGATCCACAGACCTCAGAGCTCCTGTTTCTGGTCAGTTTTTTTCAGTGTTGAACTCGAGACGTTTGTCAAACAACAGGTTCCTCAGTTTGACTGACATAAGTCACTCAAGTACTGACTCAACCCTGAACTTTATCATCAACAATCACCAGAGTTTGACTTTTGTCCACATTTAGCTTCAAAGTTCATTGTTTGATTTCTAGCAACAATTGACTAAGTTCAGCCTCTGATCAGCTGATCAACAGAGCAGTAGAGCTGGATGTCATCAGCAAACATGTGGAAGAAAGATCAGGATTTGACCAGAGGAATCAAGTACAAAAAATAAAGGACCCAGAACAGAAACAATTTAATCAATAAAGTTTTACCTTACCTTACCTTACCTTAGAACCTTGAGGGACTCCACACAACAGATGATTCAGACCTCATTTGATTGGCAGATACACTAAAACTGCGCCCAGAAAGGTAAGATGAGAACCATTCTAACACAGACCCAGACAGTCTTCATCCCTCAGTCTTCAGGATCTGGTTCAACTGTGTCAAAGGCTGAGGACAGATCCAAGAGAACCAGAACATCATGATGTCACTGGACACCTTCAGTAAGACTGTCTCCGTAGATGTTTAAGAAGCCAGACTGAAACTTCTCATGGATGTCGCTCTGATCCAGGAACAGCTGCTCAGACACAACCTTCTCCAAACTTAGAACTTGGCCTGAAATTACTGAGGTCAGTCGGGTCTAAGCCTGGCTTTTTGAGCAGAGGCTCTATAGTGGTTTAAATGCATTAGGAAAAAACCCTGTGGAAAGGGAGAGGTTCACCAAGTATATAACCCAGGGCCCAATTAAAAAACTGTCTGCAGTATCGGCTGAGATGACACGCCTCTGAGACCTAACTTTCAAAGGCTTAGGTTCAGGGATGAAGTCCAGGTTAAGCAAAAGAATGATCAGACGAACATCATTGAGACTGTGACATCACTGAGGCTGATGACATCACTGAGGCTGTGACATCACTGAGGCTGATGACATCACTGAGGCTGTGACATCATTGAGACTGTGACATCACTGAGGCTGTGACATCACTGAGGCTGATGACATCACTGAGGCTGATGACATCATTGAGGCTGTGACATCACTGAGGCTGTGACATCATTGAGGCTGATGACATCACTGAGGCTGATGACATCACTGAGGCTGATGACATCACTGAGGCTGTGACATCACTGAGGCTGTGACATCACTGAGGCTGATGACATCACTGAGGCTGATGACATCATTGAGGCTGTGACATCACTGAGGCTGTGACATCATTGAGGCTGTGACATCACTGAGACTGTGACATCACTGAGGCTGTGACATCATTGAGGCTGTGACATCACTGAGGCTGATGACATCACTGAGGCTGATGACATCACTGAGACTGATGACATCACTGAGGCTGATGACATCACTGAGGCTGTGACATCACTGAGGCTGTGACATCATTGAGGCTGATGACATCACTGAGGCTGATGACATCACTGAGACTGTGACATCACTGAGGCTGATGACATCACTGAGGCTGATGACATCACTGAGGCTGATGACATCACTGAGACTGATGACATCACTGAGGCTGATGACATCACTGAGGCTGATGACATCACTGAGGCTGTGACATCACTGAGGCTGTGACATCATTGAGGCTGTGACATCACTGAGGCTGATGACATCACTGAGACTGTGACATCATTGAGGCTGTGACATCATTGAGGCTGTGACATCACTGAGGCTGTGACATCACTGAGACTGTGACATCATTGAGGCTGTGACATCACTGAGACTGTGACATCATTGAGGCTGTGACATCACTGAGGCTGTGACATCACTGAGACTGTGACATCACTGAGGCTGTGACATCACTGAGACTGTGACATCATTGAGGCTGTGACATCACTGAGGCTGTGACATCACTGAGACTGTGACATCACTGAGGCTGATGACATCACTGAGGCTGTGACATCACTGAGACTGTGACATCACTGAGGCTGTGACATCACTGAGACTGATGACATCACTGAGGCTGTGACATCACTGAGACTGTGACATCACTGAGGCTGTGACATCACTGAGACTGATGACATCACTGAGGCTGTGACATCACTGAGACTGTGACATCACTGAGGCTGTGACATCACTGAGACTGTGACATCACTGAGGCTGTGACATCACTGAGGCTGATGACATCACTGAGGCTGTGACATCACTGAGACTGTGACATCACTGAGGCTGTGACATCATTGAGGCTGTGACATCACTGAGACTGTGACATCACTGAGGCTGTGACATCACTGAGGCTGATGACATCACTGAGGCTGTGACATCACTGAGACTGTGACATCACTGAGGCTGTGACATCATTGAGGCTGATGACATCACTGAGGCTGATGACATCACTGAGGCTGATGACATCACTGAGGCTGTGACATCACTGAGGCTGTGACATCACTGAGGCTGATGACATCACTGAGGCTGATGACATCACTGAGGCTGATGACATCACTGAGGCTGATGACATCACTGAGGCTGTGACATCACTGAGGCTGTGACATCATTGAGGCTGTGACATCATTGAGGCTGTGACATCACTGAGGCTGTGACATCATTGAGGCTGTGACATCATTGAGGCTGTGACATCACTGAGGCTGATGACATCATTGAGGCTGTGACATCACTGAGGCTGTGACATCACTGAGGCTGTGACATCATTGAGGCTGTGACATCATTGAGGCTGTGACATCACTGAGGCTGATGACATCATTGAGGCTGTGACATCACTGAGGCTGTGACATCACCGAGGCTGTGACATCACTGAGGCTGTGACATCACTGAGGCTGATGACATCATTGAGGCTGTGACATCATTGAGACTGTGACATCACTGAGGCTGTGACATCATTGAGGCTGTGACATCACTGAGGCTGTGACATCATTGAGGCTGTGACATCACTGAGGCTGATGACATCATTGAGGCTGTGACATCATTGAGACTGTGACATCACTGAGGCTGTGACATCATTGAGGCTGTGACATCATTGAGGCTGTGACATCACTGAGGCTGATGACATCATTGAGGCTGATGACATCACTGAGGCTGATGACATCATTGAGGCTGTGACATCATTGAGGCTGTGACATCACTGAGGCTGTGACATCACTGAGGCTGTGACATCATTGAGGCTGTGACATCACTGAGGCTGTGACATCATTGAGGCTGTGACATCACTGAGGCTGTGACATCACTGAGGCTGTGACATCATTGAGGCTGTGACATCACTGAGGCTGTGACATCACTGAGACTGTGACATCACTGAGACTGTGACATCACTGAGGCTGTGACATCACTGAGGCTGTGACATCATTGAGGCTGTGACATCACTGAGGCTGTGACATCACTGAGGCTGTGACATCACTGAGGCTGGGACATCACTGAGGCTGTGACATCACTGAGGCTGTGACATCACTGAGGCTGGGACATCACTGAGGCTGTGACATCACTGAGGCTGTGACATCACTGAGGCTGTGACATCACTGAGGCTGTGACATCACTGAGACTGTGACATCACTGAGGCTGTGACATCACTGAGGCTGATGACATCATTGAGGCTGTGACATCACTGAGGCTGATGACATCATTGAGGCTGTGACATCACTGAGACTGTGACATCACTGAGGCTGATGACATCACTGAGGCTGTGACATCACTGAGGCTGTGACATCATTGAGGCTGTGACATCACTGAGGCTGATGACATCACTGAGGCTGATGACATCACTGAGACTGTGACATCATTGAGGCTGTGACATCACTGAGGCTGATGACATCATTGAGGCTGTGACATCACTGAGGCTGTGACATCACCGAGGCTGTGACATCACTGAGGCTGTGACATCACTGAGGCTGTGACATCACTGAGGCTGTGACATCACTGAGACTGTGACATCACTGAGGCTGTGACATCACTGAGGCTGTGACATCACTGAGGCTGTGACATCACTGAGACTGTGACATCACTGAGACTGTGACATCACTGAGGCTGTGACATCACTGAGGCTGTGACATCACTGAGGCTGTGACATCATTGAGACTGTGACATCACTGAGGCTGTGACATCACTGAGACTGTGACATCACTGAGGCTGTGACATCACTGAGACTGTGACATCACTGAGGCTGTGACATCATTGAGACTGTGACATCACTGAGGCTGTGACATCACTGAGACTGTGACATCACTGAGACTGTGACATCACTGAGACTGTGACATCACTGAGGCTGTGACATCACTGAGGCTGTGACATCACTGAGGCTGTGACATCATTGAGGCTGTGACATCACTGAGACTGTGACATCACTGAGGCTGTGACATCACTGAGGCTGATGACATCATTGAGGCTGTGACATCACTGAGGCTGATGACATCATTGAGGCTGTGACATCACTGAGACTGTGACATCACTGAGGCTGATGACATCACTGAGGCTGTGACATCACTGAGGCTGTGACATCATTGAGGCTGTGACATCACTGAGGCTGATGACATCATTGAAGCTGTGACATCACTGAGACTGTGACATCACTGAGGCTGTGACATCATTGAGGCTGTGACATCACTGAGGCTGTGACATCACTGAGGCTGTGACATCACCGAGGCTGTGACATCACTGAGACTGTGACATCACTGAGGCTGTGACATCATTGAGACTGTGACATCACTGAGGCTGTGACATCACTGAGGCTGTGACATCACCGAGGCTGTGACATCACTGAGACTGTGACATCACTGAGACTGTGACATCACTGAGGCTGTGACATCATTGAGACTGTGACATCACTGAGGCTGTGACATCACTGAGGCTGATGACATCACTGAGACTGTGACATCACTGAGACTGTGACATCACTGAGGCTGTGACATCACTGAGACTGTGACATCACTGAGACTGTGACATCACTGAGACTGTGACATCACTGAGGCTGTGACATCACTGAGGCTGTGACATCATTGAGACTGTGACATCACTGAGGCTGTGACATCACTGAGGCTGTGACATCACTGAGGCTGTGACATCATTGAGACTGTGACATCACTGAGGCTGTGACATCACTGAGGCTGTGACATCACTGAGGCTGTGACATCATTGAGACTGTGACATCACTGAGGCTGTGACATCACTGAGACTGTGACATCACTGAGACTGTGACATCACTGAGGCTGTGACATCACTGAGGCTGTGACATCATTGAGACTGTGACATCACTGAGACTGTGACATCACTGAGGCTGTGACATCACTGAGGCTGATGACATCATTGAGGCTGTGACATCACTGAGGCTGATGACATCATTGAGGCTGTGACATCACTGAGACTGTGACATCACTGAGGCTGATGACATCACTGAGGCTGTGACATCACTGAGGCTGTGACATCATTGAGGCTGTGACATCACTGAGGCTGATGACATCACTGAGGCTGATGACATCACTGAGACTGTGACATCATTGAGGCTGTGACATCACTGAGGCTGATGACATCATTGAGGCTGTGACATCACTGAGGCTGTGACATCACCGAGGCTGTGACATCACTGAGGCTGTGACATCACTGAGGCTGTGACATCACTGAGGCTGTGACATCACTGAGGCTGATGACATCACTGAGGCTGTGACATCACTGAGACTGTGACATCATTGAGGCTGATGACATCATTGAGGCTGTGACATCGCTGAGGCTGTGACATCATTGAGGCTGATGACATCACTGAGGCTGTGACATCACTGAGGCTGTGACATCACTGAGGCTGTGACATCACTGAGGCTGTGACATCACTGAGGCTGTGACATCATTGAGGCTGTGACATCACTGAGGCTGTGACATCACTGAGGCTGTGACATCACCGAGGCTGTGACATCACTGAGACTGTGACATCACTGAGGCTGTGACATCATTGAGACTGTGACATCACTGAGGCTGTGACATCACTGAGACTGTGACATCACTGAGACTGTGACATCACTGAGACTGTGACATCACTGAGGCTGTGACATCACTGAGGCTGTGACATCATTGAGACTGTGACATCACTGAGACTGTGACATCACTGAGGCTGTGACATCACTGAGGCTGTGACATCATTGAGACTGTGACATCACTGAGGCTGTGACATCATTGAGACTGTGACATCACTGAGGCTGTGACATCACTGAGACTGTGACATCACTGAGACTGTGACATCACTGAGGCTGATGACATCATTGAGGCTGTGACATCACTGAGGCTGATGACATCACTGAGGCTGTGACATCACTGAGGCTGATGACATCACTGAGGCTGTGACATCACTGAGACTGTGACATCACTGAGGCTGATGACATCACTGAGGCTGTGACATCACTGAGGCTGATGACATCACTGAGGCTGTGACATCACTGAGGCTGATGACATCACTGAGGCTGTGACATCACTGAGGCTGATGACATCACTGAGGCTGATGACATCACTGAGGCTGTGACATCACTGAGGCTGTGACATCACTGAGGCTGATGACATCACTGAGGCTGATGACATCACTGAGACTGTGACATCACTGAGGCTGATGACATCATTGAGGCTGTGACATCACTGAGGCTGATGACATCACTGAGGCTGTGACATCACTGAGGCTGATGACATCACTGAGGCTGTGACATCACTGAGGCTGTGACATCATTGAGGCTGTGACATCACTGAGGCTGATGACATCACTGAGGCTGATGACATCACTGAGGCTGTGACATCACTGAGGCTGATGACATCATTGAGGCTGTGACATCATTGAGGCTGTGACATCACTGAGGCTGTGACATCACTGAGGCTGTGACATCATTGAGGCTGTGACATCACTGAGGCTGTGACATCACTGAGGCTGTGACATCACTGAGGCTGATGACATCACTGAGGCTGTGACATCACTGAGACTGTGACATCACTGAGGCTGTGACATCACTGAGGCTGTGACATCACCGAGGCTGATGACATCACTGAGGCTGATGACATCATTGAGGCTGTGACATCATTGAGGCTGTGACATAACTGAGGCTGTGACATCACTGAGACTGTGACATCACTGAGGCTGTGACATCACTGAGGCTGTGACATCACTGAGGCTGATGACATCATTGAGGCTGTGACATCATTGAGGCTGTGACATCACTGAGACTGTGACATCACTGAGGCTGTGACATCACTGAGGCTGTGACATCACTGAGGCTGTGACATCATTGAGGCTGTGACATCACTGAGGCTGATGACATCACTGAGGCTGTGACATCACTGAGGCTGATGACATCACTGAGGCTGTGACATCATTGAGGCTGTGACATCACTGAGACTGTGACATCACTGAGGCTGATGACATCATTGAGGCTGTGACATCATTGAGGCTGTGACATCACTGAGGCTGTGACATCATTGAGGCTGTGACATCACTGAGGCTGTGACATCACTGAGACTGTGACATCACTGAGGCTGATGACATCATTGAGGCTGTGACATCATTGAGGCTGTGACATCACTGAGGCTGTGACATCATTGAGACTGTGACATCACTGAGACTGTGACATCATTGAGGCTGTGACATCATTGAGGCTGTGACATCACTGAGACTGTGACATCATTGAGGCTGTGACATCATTGAGGCTGTGACATCACTGAGACTGTGACATCACTGAGACTGATGACATCATTGAGGCTGTGACATCATTGAGGCTGTGACATCACTGAGGCTGATGACATCATTGAGGCTGTGACATCATTGAGGCTGTGACATCACTGAGGCTGTGACATCACTGAGACTGATGACATCATTGAGGCTGTGACATCACTGAGGCTGTGACATCATTGAGACTGTGACATCACTGAGGCTGATGACATCATTGAGGCTGTGACATCATTGAGGCTGTGACATCACTGAGACTGTGACATCATTGAGGCTGTGACATCATTGAGGCTGTGACATCACTGAGACTGTGACATCACTGAGGCTGTGACATCATTGAGGCTGTGACATCACTGAGACTGTGACATCACTGAGACTGTGACATCATTGAGGCTGTGACATCATTGAGACTGTGACATCACTGAGGCTGTGACATCACTGAGACTGTGACATCACTGAGGCTGTGACATCACTGAGGCTGTGACATCACTGAGGCTGTGACATCACTGAGGCTGTGACATCACTGAGGCTGTGACATCACTGAGGCTGTGACATCACTGAGGCTGTGACATCACTGAGGCTGATGACATCATTGAGGCTGTGACATCATTGAGGCTGTGACATCACTGAGGCTGATGACATCATTGAGGCTGTGACATCACTGAGGCTGTGACATCATTGAGGCTGTGACATCACTGAGGCTGTGACATCACTGAGGCTGATGACATCACTGAGACTGTGACATCACTGAGGCTGTGACATCACTGAGGCTGTGACATCACTGAGGCTGATGACATCATTGAGGCTGTGACATCACTGAGACTGTGACATCATTGAGGCTGTGACATCACTGAGACTGTGACATCACTGAGGCTGTGACATCATTGAGGCTGTGACATCACTGAGGCTGATGACATCACTGAGGCTGATGACATCATTGAGGCTGATGACATCATTGAGGCTGTGACATCACTGAGACTGTGACATCACTGAGGCTGTGACATCATTGAGGCTGTGACATCACTGAGGCTGATGACATCACTGAGGCTGATGACATCATTGAGGCTGTGACATCACTGAGACTGTGACATCACTGAGGCTGTGACATCATTGAGGCTGTGACATCACTGAGGCTGATGACATCACTGAGGCTGATGACATCATTGAGGCTGATGACATCACTGAGGCTGTGACATCACTGAGGCTGTGACATCACTGAGGCTGTGACATCACTGAGACTGTGACATCATTGAGGCTGATGACATCACTGAGGCTGTGACATCACTGAGACTGTGACATCACTGAGGCTGTGACATCACTGAGGCTGTGACATCACTGAGACTGTGACATCACTGAGGCTGATGACATCACTGAGGCTGTGACATCATTGAGGCTGTGACATCACTGAGGCTGATGACATCACTGAGGCTGATGACATCACTGAGGCTGTGACATCACTGAGGCTGATGACATCACTGAGGCTGATGACATCACTGAGGCTGTGACATCATTGAGGCTGTGACATCACTGAGGCTGATGACATCACTGAGGCTGATGACATCACTGAGGCTGTGACATCACTGAGACTGTGACATCACTGAGGCTGATGACATCACTGAGGCTGTGACATCATTGAGACTGTGACATCACTGAGACTGTGACATCACTGAGGCTGATGACATCATTGAGGCTGATGACATCACTGAGGCTGTGACATCACTGAGGCTGTGACATCACTGAGGCTGTGATGTCACTGAGACTGTGACATCACTGAGGCTGTGATGTCACTGAGACTGTGACATCACTGAGGCTGTGACATCACTGAGGCTGATGACATCATTGAGGCTGATGACATCACTGAGGCTGTGACATCACTGAGGCTGTGACATCACTGAGGCTGTGATGTCACTGAGGCTGTGACATCACTGAGACTGTGACATCACTGAGGCTGTGACATCACTGAGGCTGTGACATCACTTAGGCTGTGACATCACTGAGGCTGATGACATCACTGAGGCTGATGACATCACTGAGGCTGTGACATCATTGAGGCTGTGACATCACTGAGGCTGATGACATCACTGAGGCTGATGACATCACTGAGGCTGTGACATCACTGAGACTGTGACATCACTGAGGCTGATGACATCACTGAGGCTGTGACATCATTGAGACTGTGACATCACTGAGACTGTGACATCACTGAGGCTGATGACATCACTGAGGCTGTGACATCACTGAGGCTGTGACATCACTGAGGCTGTGATGTCACTGAGACTGTGACATCACTGAGGCTGTGATGTCACTGAGACTGTGACATCACTGAGGCTGTGACATCACTGAGGCTGATGACATCATTGAGGCTGATGACATCACTGAGGCTGTGACATCACTGAGGCTGTGACATCACTGAGGCTGTGATGTCACTGAGGCTGTGACATCACTGAGACTGTGACATCACTGAGGCTGTGACATCACTGAGGCTGTGACATCACTTAGGCTGTGACATCACTGAGGCTGTGACATCACTGAGACTGATGACATCATTGAGGCTGTGACATCATTGAGGCTGATGACATCACTGAGGCTGTGACATCACTGAGACTGATGACATCATTGAGGCTGTGACATCATTGAGGCTGTGACATCACTGAGGCTGTGACATCACTGAGACTGTGACATCATTGAGGCTGATGACATCACTGAGGCTGTGACATCACTGAGGCTGTGACATCACTGAGACTGTGACATCACTGAGGCTGATGACATCACTGAGGCTGATGACATCACTGAGGCTGTGACATCACTGAAAAAGTTCTCCTCGACTTTCTGACGCTAAAGACAGTCACGATCATCGTGAGGATTGAAGGCACATCCTTAGAAAAATGAGCAAAAATGAGCATAAATAGTTGTTAAAACTTTTAGTTGTTTTAAAGGCATTATTTGTATTAATATGTCTTTGAAATGATCGTAGAAAAGTGAGGACAAAATCTGTCAATATTATTATTGTTGTATTTTGTGTTATTACTGTATTATCATTATCGTTACAACCACGCTTGTAGAAATCAGAATTGTCCTCAAAAGTCAGACGGAGATAAATGAGCTGAAAGTTGTTTTCATACAGTGACACAATATAACCATTAAAGGTCAAAGGTCACTGACTTCCCTGGCTGCCATACATACATATGCAGTGGTTGAGGTTCATCTTGACCCAAAGACAATGCAAAGGTAAACAAGATTTTGAGTTGCGGGTCCAATTCCCTTCACAGCAACAATAGATGCTGAACATTTCCAGCCTCCATCCTGCAGCTCATACTTACTGCTCTCTCTCTGCACCAGTAGTTTGTGGCAACGATGGGGGTTTTCCAGGTATAATTGGGAGACATGTGCAGCACCAGCAGCGCCCCCTGGGCTGGTGTCAGGGAGAGCAGGAATATTTAAGTTGGCAAGAAAACTGCAAACATTGATTTTCACACACATCAAAAAAACATTTAATTTATTAATAAGGCAGGAGGAGGAAATAAAAGACATGGACTGAGGAGACCTGAGAGGATCTAACAGGTCACTGGACCATCAGTGGTGGACGAGGGTCTTGGAGCCTGTGATGTTCCTCAAGTCCACACATGAGCTTTCAAGAACACACACATGTCACACCTGCTCAACCTGTACTTTGCAACCTTGAACTCTTGTCGTCTGACTCCTGAAACGACTCCTTCTCTCGCCTCCATCGCTGGAGGCAGGTGTCCTCACAGGAGCTCACAGATGCTCACCTGGATTCAGGTCTGCAGGAAAGAAAGTTGTTGAGTCAAGGGTCAACTTTCATCACGAGGGTCATTTTGTTGAACAAATCACATCATTCATCAAAACCCAATTGAGGTTCATTTTGGTTTTCAAATCCAATCCATGTGTGGTTTGATAAGGAAGCGTCCAATCGAAAGAATACAAACAGATTCAGCGTGTGTGTTTGTGTGTGTGTTTGTATACATGTGTGTGTGTGTGTATACATGTGTGTGTGTGTACGGGTGGGGGTGTGTATACATACATGATTCAGCGACTCACACTCTCAACATTAGAATCACAAACTCTGCTTTTTAGACATTTTGAAAGGAAGGAAAACATGAAATAAATCATGGTGTTCCATGTTATTAATCATTTCTGTTTGATTCTACGC
>NC_141824.1:318644-343644 GCF_982586985.1 Callionymus lyra | reverse complement strand
CACAAACACATGTACACACACACACACACACACACACACACACACACACCTCACACACACATGTACACACACACACACACACATGTACACACACACACACACACACACACACATGTACACACACACACACACACACACATGTACACACACACACAGACACACGCACACCCACACACATGTACACACACACACACACACACACACACACACACACACACACACACACACACACACACACACACACACACACACACACACACACACAGCTCGATAACAGGAAGTCAGTTGAGAAAAATGTGAAAAGCTTGGCATGAAAGTAAGAAAGTGTTTCAGAGGCGTGTGGAGGCGTGAACATCTGCACAGGTGAGACGAGGCAGACCAGGTGAGACGAGGCAGACCAGGTGAGACGAGGCAGACCAGGTGAGACGAGGCAGACCAGGTGAGACGAGGCAGACCAGGTGAGACGAGGCAGACCAGGTGAGACGAGGCAGACCAGGTGAGACGAGGCAGACCAGGTGAGACGAGGCAGACCAGGTGAGACGAGGCAGACCAGGTGAGACGAGGCAGACCAGGTGAGACGAGGCAGACCAGGTGAGACGAGGCAGACCAGGTGGGCGTGGCTGCAGGTGCAGAACAGCAATGATGCAACATAATGAAAGCTGGACTGAAAAACAATCTTCAATAGAAACTAAAGTGAGACAAACACTCGTGCGTCAAGAACGACTGAGAAAACAACGATGAGCTGCAGCTCCAGAGAATAATGAGGAACAATAGAGACGAGAGCTTTTCCAACATAGAACCTTCTGGACAAACTATCACAACATTCTTCATCCACCGTCAATACCTTCATGAAGAGGTGCTCGGGGTTCGTGTTTCCTCTTGCATTGGTAAGTGGCCACTTCTCTACTGCTTCGTTCCTCCACAGTCTTTCTAACGTTATTTCTGACGGCGTCACGTGAAACCTTCAGCTCTGAACCTTCAGCTCTGAACCTTCAGCTCTGAACCTTCAGCTCTGAACCTTCAGCTCTGAACCTTCAGCTCTGAACCTTCAGCTCTGAACCTTCAGCTCTGAACCTTCAGCTCTGAACCATCAGCTCTGACTTCAGCTCTGAACCTTCAGCTCTGACTTCAGCTCTGAACCTTCAGGTCTGACTTCAGCTCTGAACCTTCAGCTCTGACTTCAGCTCTGAACCTTCAGCTCTGACTTCAGCTCTGAACCTTCAGCTCTGACTTCAGCTCTGAACCTTCAGGTCTGACTTCAGCTCTGAACCTTCAGGTCTGAACCTTCAGCTCTGACTTCAGCTCTGAACCTTCAGCTCTGACTTCAGCTCTGAACCTTCAGCTCTGAACCTTCAGCTCTGAACCTTCAGCTCTGAACCTTCAGCTCTGACTTCAGCTCTGAACCTTCAGCTCTGAACCTTCAGGTCTGACTTCAGCTCTGAACCTTCAGCTCTGAACCTTCAGCTCTGAACCTTCAGCTCTGACTTCAGCTCTGAACCTTCAGCTCTGAACCTTCAGCTCTGACTTCAGCTCTGAACCTTCAGGTCTGACTTCAGCTCTGAACCTTCAGCTCTGAACCTTCAGCTCTGACTTCAGCTCTGAACCTTCAGCTCTGACTTCAGCTCTGAACCTTCAGCTCTGAACCTTCAGCTCTGAACCTTCAGCTCTGACTTCAGCTCTGAACCTTCAGGTCTGACTTCAGCTCTGAACCTTCAGCTCTGAACCTTCAGCTCTGACTTCAGCTCTGAACCTTCAGCTCTGACTTCAGCTCTGAACCTTCAGCTCTGAACCTTCAGCTCTGAACCTTCAGCTCTGACTTCAGCTCTGAACCTTCAGCTCTGAACCTTCAGGTCTGACTTCAGCTCTGAACCTTCAGCTCTGAACCTTCAGCTCTGACTTCAGCTCTGAACCTTCAGCTCTGAACCTTCAGCTCTGAACCTTCAGCTCTGACTTCAGCTCTGAACCTTCAGGTCTGACTTCAGCTCTGAACCTTCAGCTCTGAACCTTCAGCTCTGACTTCAGCTCTGAACCTTCAGCTCTGACTTCAGCTCTGAACCTTCAGCTCTGAACCTTCAGCTCTGAACCTTCAGCTCTGAACCTTCAGCTCTGAACCTTCAGCTCTGACTTCAGCTCTGAACCTTCAGCTCTGAACCTTCAGGTCTGACTTCAGCTCTGAACCTTCAGCTCTGAACCTTCAGCTCTGAACCTTCAGCTCTGACTTCAGCTCTGAACCTTCAGCTCTGAACCTTCAGCTCTGAACCTTCAGCTCTGAACCTTCAGCTCTGAACCTTCAGCTCTGAACCTTCAGCTCTGACTTCAGCTCTGACTTCAGCTCTGAACCTTCAGCTCTGACTTCAGCTCTGACTTCAGCTCTGAACCTTCAGCTCTGAACCTTCAGCTCTGAACCTTCAGCTCTGACTTCAGCTCTGAACCTTCAGCTCTGAACCTTCAGCTCTGACTTCAGCTCTGAACCTTCAGCTCTGAACCTTCAGCTCTGAACCTTCAGCTCTGACTTCAGCTCTGAACCTTCAGCTCTGACTTCAGCTCTGAACCTTCAGCTCTGAACCTTCAGCTCTGACTTCAGCTCTGACTTCAGCTCTGAACCTTCAGCTCTGAACCTTCAGCTCTGAACCTTCAGCTCTGACTTCAGCTCTGAACCTTCAGCTCTGACTTCAGCTCTGAACCTTCAGCTCTGAACCTTCAGCTCTGACTTCAGCTCTGAACCTTCAGCTCTGACTTCAGCTCTGAACCTTCAGGTCTGACTTCAGCTCTGAACCTTCAGCTCTGAACCTTCAGCTCTGACTTCAGCTCTGAACCTTCAGCTCTGACTTCAGCTCTGACTTCAGCTCTGAACCTTCAGCTCTGAACCTTCAGCTCTGAACCTTCAGCTCTGACTTCAGCTCTGAACCTTCAGCTCTGACTTCAGCTCTGAACCTTCAGCTCTGAACCTTCAGCTCTGACTTCAGCTCTGAACCTTCAGCTCTGACTTCAGCTCTGAACCTTCAGGTCTGACTTCAGCTCTGAACCTTCAGCTCTGAACCTTCAGCTCTGAACCTTCAGCTCTGACTTCAGCTCTGAACCTTCAGCTCTGAACCTTCAGCTCTGAACCTTCAGCTCTGACTTCAGCTCTGAACCTTCAGCTCTGAACCTTCAGCTCTGAACCTTCAGCTCTGAACCTTCAGCTCTGACTTCAGCTCTGAACCTTCAGCTCTGAACCTTCAGCTCTGAACCTTCAGCTCTGACTTCAGCTCTGAACCTTCAGCTCTGAACCTTCAGCTCTGAACCTTCAGCTCTGAACCTTCAGCTCTGAACCTTCAGCTCTGAACCTTCAGCTCTGACTTCAGCTCTGACTTCAGCTCTGAACCTTCAGCTCTGAACCTTCAGCTCTGAACCTTCAGCTCTGAACCTTCAGCTCTGACTTCAGCTCTGAACCTTCAGCTCTGAACCTTCAGCTCTGACTTCAGCTCTGAACCTTCAGCTCTGACTTCAGCTCTGAACCTTCAGGTCTGACTTCAGCTCTGAACCTTCAGCTCTGAACCTTCAGCTCTGACTTCAGCTCTGAACCTTCAGCTCTGACTTCAGCTCTGAACCTTCAGCTCTGAACCTTCAGCTCTGAACCTTCAGCTCTGAACCTTCAGCTCTGAACCTTCAGCTCTGACTTCAGCTCTGAACCTTCAGCTCTGAACCTTCAGCTCTGAACCTTCAGCTCTGAACCTTCAGCTCTGAACCTTCAGCTCTGAACCTTCAGCTCTGAACCTTCAGCTCTGACTTCAGCTCTGAACCTTCAGCTCTGAACCTTCAGCTCTGACTTCAGCTCTGAACCTTCAGCTCTGAACCTTCAGCTCTGAACCTTCAGCTCTGACTTCAGCTCTGAACCTTCAGCTCTGAACCTTCAGCTCTGACTTCAGCTCTGAACCTTCAGCTCTGACTTCAGCTCTGAACCTTCAGCTCTGAACCTTCAGCTCTGAACCTTCAGCTCTGACTTCAGCTCTGACTTCAGCTCTGAACCTTCAGCTCTGAACCTTCAGCTCTGAACCTTCAGCTCTGAACCTTCAGCTCTGACTTCAGCTCTGAACCTTCAGCTCTGACTTCAGCTCTGAACCTTCAGCTCTGAACCTTCAGCTCTGACTTCAGCTCTGAACCTTCATCTCTGACTTCAGCTCTGAACCTTCAGCTCTGACTTCAGCTCTGACTTCAGCTCTGAACCTTCAGCTCTGAACCTTCAGCTCTGAACCTTCAGCTCTGAACCTTCAGCTCTGACTTCAGCTCTGAACCTTCAGCTCTGAACCTACAGCTCTGAACCTTCAGCTCTGAACCTTCAGCTCTGACTTCAGCTCTGAACCTTCAGCTCTGAACCTTCAGCTCTGAACCTTCAGCTCTGACTTCAGCTCTGACTTCAGCTCTGAACCTTCAGCTCTGAACCTTCAGCTCTGAACCTTCAGCTCTGAACCTTCAGCTCTGACTTCAGCTCTGAACCTTCAGCTCTGACTTCAGCTCTGAACCTTCAGCTCTGAACCTTCAGCTCTGACTTCAGCTCTGAACCTTCATCTCTGACTTCAGCTCTGAACCTTCAGCTCTGACTTCAGCTCTGACTTCAGCTCTGAACCTTCAGCTCTGAACCTTCAGCTCTGAACCTTCAGCTCTGACTTCAGCTCTGAACCTTCAGCTCTGAACCTTCAGCTCTGACTTCAGCTCTGACTTCAGCTCTGACTTCAGCTCTGAACCTTCAGCTCTGAACCTACAGCTCTGAACCTTCAGCTCTGCCTTCGTCCTCCTGTCGTCCTCCTGTCGTCCTCCTGTCGTCCTCCTGTCGTCCTCCTGTCGTCCTCCTGTCGTCCTCCTGTCGTCCTCCTGTCGTCCTCCTGTCGTCCTCCTGTCGTCCTCCTGTCGTCCTCCTGACGTCCTCCTGACGTCCTCCTGACGTCCTCCTGAAGTCTTCCTGTCGTCCTCCTGACATCCTCCTGACGTCCTCCTGACGTCCTCCTGTCGTCCTCCTGACGTCCTCCTGTCGTCCTCCTGACGTCCTCCTGTCGTCCTCCTGACGTCCTCCTGACGTCCTCCTGTCGTCCTCCTGACGTCCTCCTGTCGTCCTCCTGTCGTCCTCCTGTCGTCCTCCTGACGTCCTCCTGACGTCCTCCTGACGTCCTCCTGTCGTCCTCCTGACGTCCTCCTGACGTCCTCCTGACGTCCTCCTGACGTCCTCCTGTCGTCCTCCTGACGTCCTCCTGTCGTCCTCCTGACGTCCTCCTGTCGTCCTCCTGACGTCCTGACGTCCTCCTGACGTCCTCCTGACGTCCTCCTGTCGTCCTCCTGACGTCCTCCTGACGTCCTCCTGACGTCCTCCTGAAGTCTTCCTGTCGTCCTCCTGACATCCTCCTGACGTCCTCCTGACGTCCTCCTGTCGTCCTCCTGACGTCCTCCTGTCGTCCTCCTGACGTCCTCCTGTCGTCCTCCTGACGTCCTCCTGACGTCCTCCTGTCGTCCTCCTGACGTCCTCCTGTCGTCCTCCTGACGTCCTGACGTCCTCCTGACGTCCTCCTGACGTCCTCCTGTCGTCCTCCTGACGTCCTCCTGTCGTCCTCCTGACGTCCTCCTGACGTCCTCCTGACGTCCTCCTGACGTCCTCCTGACGTCCTCCTGTCGTCCTCCTGACGTCCTCTTGACGTCCTCTTGACGTCCTCTTGACGTCCTCCTGACGTCCTCCTGGCTCCACTGATAGTGACAGACTCGTCCAGAAATAGTCCCGGAGGTTGAAGGAGAAGCGGTGAGGAAGGTTGTCGGAGCAGCGACTCCTAATGAACTGGATCACGAAAGCTGTCAGGATTTATTAAAGTCCATCGTTCTCAAGTGTGATTGCCAGAGGAGCGTCTCAGGCTCGCAGGCCTGGACGTGCTCGGCAAGACGAAGAGCTTCAACTCGGTGAGTTTCGTTAGCATCAGGAGTGACACGTGTTCGTCTCCAGGAACGATAGGCATCGACACAACATTACTGCCCTGCTGGTCGATAAATATCATGTTGAGAAGCGTCTTTTTCTGTCTCTGCTGTAAGATCATCTTCAGAAACTCACTCTTCTTCCTGTCAGGTTAGTGCAAACGTGTAAATACTCACATTCCATCCCATCGTCCATAACATGTGAAAATATATCTCTTCAGTCAAAGAACAACGTAAATCTTCCTGAGTTTTCTTCATATGTTTGTTTTACTTTAACAAAGAAATGGAATAATAATTCAATTTTTCTTTGACCTCCTAAATTAAAAACACAGTGAAATTAAATGTTTCGCTTCCTTTCACAAACGACCAGTAGATTTTACAACCAGTTAACCTGAAGTTATGAATTATAACCTCAGGTGTAACTTTAAAAAACACATTAAACCAAACTCAGGACCAGATGGATGGAATCAAACAGAAACTAATGACCAATCAGTGCATCTTGTTTGAACCCATTTACATGAGAAGTAGTTACGACGAGCGTCTGCCTGGAAATCATCTTGAGTGGGATCTGAAGGAAGCTTTAATTCCACAGCACACCTGCGTCCTGACAGATGATGAAGCTCCTCAGGTGTCCTTCACTCGTCTTCAGTGAGCCTGGTTTGTGTCAAAACAAATCAACAAACAACGACAAGCAACGAAGATCATGTTGATCATTAGAAGTTTATGAAGTGAATACAATCAGGGAAGCTTTAGAAAAACCTTTTGTTTCCATAAGCAGATCAGAACTAGAATAGAGTCACTCGTGGGTTTATTTGGACAAAGATAACGTTGGCACAGCGCCAGTGTGAAGCTCGCACTTTTTAGATTCGCTCGCAAAACTTGAGAATCTGAAAAGGACCTTCCATGGGAAGTACATGACAAAGAAGGTGATGCTGGGAAGACATCTGTAATGTGGTGCTCGTGACCATCTCGCTGCACCACTGACTGTAGAAGATGCTTCTAGTGTTTTCACTGATGTTTGAGGAGAAGATGAACTTCAGTGATTTTCACCCGCGGCACATCAGTCTGAGATCGTCAGGTGTGTCGTGGGAAAATATCCGATCCCACGAAGCCTTCGTCCCAAACGTAAGTGCTCTTGCAAAAACGTGGCGTAATCTTAGTTCAACTGTTCAATGATCGGCTCGTGTCGCACTTCTGCTCCAAAGAGGCGCATGTTGTGCATTGATTTGCTGTTAAACCGAATTTCCCCTCGCGGGACGAATAAAGGTTTCTGATTCTGATTCTGATTCTGATTCTGATTCTGATTTCTGCAGTATTTATAAAACAACAATGTTTGATGAGTTTTCTCTCCCTCTCTGTATCAATAAAACCACGTCGTTCCCACTTGAAGCTGCTCTTGCAGCATCAGAAGCCGAGTCTCGTTAATGTTGTCTTGACTGTAATCCTGTAATACTCTTCCATACAACTAGATGGCAGCAGGCAGTGAATTGTAATTTGACACAAGAGAGTAAGTGATGCATGAGTGTGACAGGCGGCGCTGATAGCATCGTGGCGTTAGCGTTAGCATTATCTTGGCAAGACTGCTGTGACCGTGACGGAGAATTTTTTGAAGAGAAAAAATGTTGGCTCTGAACTGCGCCCTGGAGAAATGTGCGACACACATGAAGTCATTTGAGTGAAGGTCAAAAGGAAGCGAAGACGGTGACCTTGAGGCAAAACAGTGAGAGTTTTGTTTCATTAGGGTTAACTTTCACGGACGCCAATTCCATTGTGCTTGGTTTGTTGTGAAAATCTATCCAACAGCGCTGTGGTAACAAACACACTTAAACGTCATCTGCAAACACCCGTCGCTTCAAAGGAAGCCTTAAAGCTAGCAGTAGCTGAACGTTGCTAAATCAAAACGAAACCACACAGAGACGTTAATATGACTCGCCTGCAAAGCTTTTGTAAATGAGGACCTGAAGCCGTTAAAATAAGTTTCTCTCAGACAACAGTTGCCAGACGTATTGATGACATGTCTTTGTTTTGGAAAAGATCAGTATCATTGAGAAAGTTGAAAAACTGGACGAGTGCACGGATGTTAGCGACATGCTCAGCTCCCGTGGATGGAAACTTCTTTGCCAGAAAGAGAGAATCAGGAGAGAACATTTTTGAGTCACGTCAGAATATTTTGAACAACGAGGTCTTAAAACTGCACAAGCGTCTGCACTGATGGATCCACGGCCATGATCGGGTCCACCGAAGCCTTTGTAAGTGAAGGAAGTCAATCCAGATGTTTTGATTGTTACTGTTGCTCACAGCGTGAGGTGTAGAACCAGCCCCTGCGTTGGACGATAAACTGTGTAAAGACACGACCTGTGAAAAGCTGCATGTTTGCATCTGTGTGTGATGTCCTGGAGCGAAGCATAAAGTATTTCACACGGAGGTCCGGTGACTGTCACGAGGACGGTGCTGGTCCGTAAGATCTGCACGAGGAACTCCAGGTGTTTCCAACTGATGAGGGTCCGATGATGCCGAGCTGCTTGCGAGTTAGGTTAGGTAGAACTTTATCAAATTGTTTAAATTTGAAATGAGGAGTGGTGAGCAAGGCGGATATTTTTCATCATCTCAATGATCTGAACACACCAAGGGAAGGCAGAAATGAAAACCTGCTCACAAGTTTGGACAAAATAAATGGCTTCTGTTCAGAGGTGCATCTTTGGCAAAAACATGTGGAAAGTGACAACCTTGAAAAGTTCCTACTCACCAAGAACTGCTGTTTCTGCTGCACTGTGTGAGATCATCAGGATTCATCTGAAAACTCTGGAGGAGAAGATTTTATTTCTCTTCAGCCTTGACTGGGTTAGAAACCATGAGCTCAGCAGTTATTGGGAAGGACATGACTTTGAAGGAGCGAGAGGAACTACCTGAACTGAGGCAAAATTCTGGTCTAAAGGTAAAGTTTGCCGACCTTCCTTTGGACAGTTTCAGGTTGACTGCTACAATGAGTTCCTCATTTTGGCATCAAAGCTGTTTTTTCTCCCATTTTCCACAAGATATCTGTGTGAGCTGAGCTTCTCACTGTGACTGCCATGAAGACTGAGAGCTTGACGAAGAGCTTTGTGTGTTTTTGTCCATTCCTGCCAGGATTTCAGCTCATGTTCGTCCAAACAGGCACAGTTTCACACTGAGTGAGTAAATACACAGAGACTGACAGTCTGTGCATGAAACACTGCATATTTGAGTTTCAGACCAGATGGTTTTGGCATTAATGTTCAAACTGTACTTTTTATTTGAGAGACGCTGTATATAAAATCAGATACATTTCCTTTGTTGCTGTGTTCATTTGATTCATATTCAAGACACTTTGATGATAATAACTATATTGTTAATTCAATTCCACTTTCTATTCGAAAGAATAAATAAAAAAAGATGATAAAGTACTTTTTCTTTGTGTTTATTTGATTCATATTCAAGACACTTGATGAAAATGACTCAAATGGTAATATCGGCTTCACAGTATCATTTTTAAGATCTTTGTGCCTCGTGATTTGGTTTGGAAAAGGTTGAAAAACACTGGGGTAGAGACGAGAAACTCGTGGGAACTGTTTCATTCCGAGCGCATTGTTCATTCATAGCAGGAAAGGTTTCTTTCTCGTCTCCCTATGATTGGAAGTATATTTGAGGCTTGTCTGTCGGAATAGAAGAATTGACAACATCAAAATAAGAGACATATACGCCGGGATTTGACCAATATTGGTTCAAAACATTTGAAGAAATGATTAATAACCAGTCGATTTCCAGAAGACATCGACAAGTTGAATTCTTCCTGTTACTGGTGACCTGGTTCCACTTGAAGGACCATCATCTGGTCATTGGAACATCCACTGCTTTCTTGTCTATTTAGGTGTTTTTGGACCTGATTGTTACGCTCAATTTTGAACGATTCCTGAAGCTCGTCCTCTGATACTTAAAGCAGACAGTTTAGAGCTTGTTGCGATGAGGTCCAGGTGAAGAAGCAGAAAGATGTTCCTGAGGTGGAAGAAGACAGACGTCAATCGTAGAGAATTCTCTTCAGAACACGATGATCCAGCAGGCGTCCAGTTCACGGGAAGTTACTGTTGCACTGATGTGAGGCTACGATGGAATATTGAGCAGCGACGGGAAGTGATCGTCCAAACAATAATTGCTTGTTTCACATTCTGCACTGAATGCAAACTGTATTATGGAGAACATCTCCAGGGATATGGGATCTCCGCGGCAAATAATACAGGTTTGAAACAATCTCATTGAATCTTCACGTGGAAGTCAATTATCCTCCTTACATTATAATATTTGTAGTTTGCAGCTGCGCGGCCAGAGATTGATCGTATATATATCATATATCAGAGCCAAGAATAGTATAAATGAAGATGATCAACATTGTGCTGCAGTGTTATTAACACATTTTCATTCAAACTTGTGAATTTTTAAAACCTCTTTTCCCAGAATTCATTTGGACGTATAACTATCTAAATATACTGTTTAGAACTTTTGTATTATAGTATTGGAACGGCCCTGATGGAAGTAATTTGTATTTAATTTGCTAAAATATATATAATATTATTCAGTACAACTTATGGTACTTATCATCATCATCATTATCATCAACTTTTAATTCAGATGAATATTTTCTTGTTAAACGTTTGTCTCCTTATTGTTATTCAGCTCAACATACAGTGAGAGATTTCTCCAGGAAACAAAATACAAACAGTGGAAATAAATGAGAAAAAACTGTTAAATAAATAACAAAACCTAGACAATCATACCACACACAGTAAAGCTATTGTTTTTACGGTTAAAAAAGACAACAGATAAAAAAAAATAAAAGATAACAGATAAAAGATAACAGATAAAGTGACCTAATGAATGGTTAAAAGAAATGTGAACATAGAAAACAATAACGTTCTTTTCTCCTATGATTAGTCTGTTGCAGAATCGTTTCCCTGACGGCAGCAGTTGGAAGAGATGGTGAAGACGCTCGTGCAGTGGATCTGGAAAAGATCAGGCACAGAGTGAAAAACTCCAATAACCCTCTGAGCTCCCCTGACTGTCCTCTGCAGAGCTTCTGCCGAACTGTACACACAGTACCAGGTCCAGATGCTCATCGTGATCAACAAGTCGCGTCACATTTATTATTCTCTTTACATAAACGGTAACAGATTGTAAGAAAACAAAAAATAAATAAACAATGTACTTAAATCTTCATGTAACAAAACTAATTATCACCCTATTTGAATTCAAACAACACAATCCACAACCACTGTATATGTATTTCTAGAAACCAGGGAGGTCATTGACCTTTGAACCCAGGGACATCAAAAGGGAAGCCAAAAACAATATTTGTTGGTCACCTTGACCATGAGATATTTTAAGAAGAGTGGATTTTAATCCTATCTAACTATATACATGTTGAGTTTTCAACGTCATTTTGACACTCTTCAGTTTTCTATGGTTCTGCCATATTTGTTTTCATATGCATGAAAGCTTGATGTTCCATTGGAGGAACATGCTTGTTGTCTTCCTTCACCTTTTAGGCTCTTTCAAGGCCCCTCATGCATGGGAGTCATTGGTGAGCAGAGGCCCCTCATGCATGGGAGTCATTGGTGAACAGAGGCCCCTCATGCATGGGAGTCATTGGTGAACAGAGGCCCCTCATGCATGGGAGTCATTGGTGAACAGAGGCCCCTCATGCATGGGAGTCATTGGTGAGCAGAGGCCCCTCATGCATGGGAGTCATTGGTGAACAGAGGCCCCTCATGCATGGGAGTCATTGGTGAACAGAGGCCCCTCATGCATGGGAGTCATTGGTGAGCAGAGGCCCCTCATGCATGGGAGTCATTGGTGAGCAGAGGCCCCTCATGCATGGGAGTCATTGGTGAGCAGAGGCCCCTCATGCATGGGAGTCATTGGTGAGCAGAGGCCCCTCATGCATGGGAGTCATTGGTGAGCAGAGGCCCCTCATGCATGGGAGTCATTGGTGAACAGAGGCCCCTCATGCATGGGATCCACTCAGATCTGTCCCTGAGAGCCTGAAGTCTGAGGCACAAGAGTCCAAGTTAGTTTCTGAGAACATCATGACAGTTTTCATATCATCCACGTTAAGAAGAAATCGTCCTCTTTTTCTTCACCTTCAGCCTACATTTATGTCACGTCTTCATCTCGTCTTCCATTTGTTCTTTCACGTCTTTTGTTCTGATCCATGTCATGAGGATTATATGTAAAAGTGTCAGAATTTTTTGTTAAAGTTACACATTACACCTTTTTAAACGATTGTTCACATATGTTATTCATTTCCTAGTCATTTTATCAAGGTCATATGTCATTTAATTACTGATAAATGAACATTGTTTCCATGGATCCTGGTTCTTAGCACGTGAATTAAAGCTGCTCATAAATCATTGGACTTTATAATCTGCTGAAAATGTAAATAACTTCTTCTGCAGTCCAGACATTGATCCTCATCCTTCTACTTCTTTATTATGTGAAGAAATGCAGAACAAAAACCTCAAATGGTTGGTTAGAGAAAATCCTTCATGGGGGTTTGTAGGGTGTGAATATTCAACTGTGGTCGAGGGCATCTTTTTTTTTGTGATCCTAATTTGTGCTAATGGTTGTAATTATTCACGGCGGCCCGCGGCGTCCATGACTGAGGAATGAGTTCCTCTTGTAGCTCCGTGACACCAGAAGGAAGTGGTTGGATGTGTTTCTCAGCGAAGTGAGAACTGACTGGAGGCAGGAACGTGGCCTGAATGCTGGTCATATGGGTGGAAACACGACAATCACTCTCAGCCTTGACAGTCGCCGTGTTCTCGTCACGCTTGGATGCGAAGGAAACGCTCTGGACTGAAGATTAGGAGGCAATGGAGGGTGTTTTCACAGGTTTGATCGAGGTTTGCATGATGGATCAAGTGGGATAATGTTGTGGATCTGTTGGTTGGTGTTGGTGCTCCAGCACTTCCTCGCCTTTTTAACTCAACAAGACCAGGATGTATTTCTAAGACTTGTTACTCACAGCACAACGTTTGCTCAAATCCAGCAAAAAAACAAAAAACTTATGGAACACAGAATAACATCAATAAAATAAAACAACTTCCATGTGGTGTTTCACAAGGTTATATTTTAGGTCCCGTCTTATAATTCATGTACTGTTTCCTCTCAGTGAACTCATCCAGGAATACTACGTATTTTTCCACTGCTATATAGAGCCTGATGGCTCTGATACATCAACACAGTTGCATTTATGTATTTGCAAGAACAACATTTACAAGAACATTGAGCAAGTAATTCCAGGTTCAGATCTGTCCTCACCTACTATGACATGAGGCAATGATACACCAACATGTCGGGGTGATGGTCGGCAGGAGCTCCTGGAAAGCAGCGGTGCTGATGTTGTACGTGAAGGTTCCCTCAGGAGACGGAATAATGACTTTCATTTCACGTCCACAGGTTACAGCATCTGATTCGATTGCTCCGGGACATACATGGAATCCAGGTTTTTTTTTACACTTCTGGGGTCCATCCAAAATCATGTGTTCACTGAAACCCCTTCTCAGAATCCAGCTGTCTGGCATAAACTGATCCAGGAAGATCCCACATCGTCGTCACGTTTTAATGCAACATCCTGTATTTATTGGACACTTTATGTTGTTGGACATCTTAAATTAAACCAACATTAATAGTTGTTCATGTAGTATTGAGGGATCATCATTTATTTAGTTCATTTGGACTTTAGATAAACAAGAAATCGTCATCGCTCACTTAAATCTGCACTTGAATCCTTGATTCATTTTTCAGGTGGATTTTGACTCATTCAGTGATGGAACAGATCATCCGAGTTTGGTTCTGATTTGCTGTGAAGACGTTTTTATTGAATATCTCATAATAAGTGAACTTTTATGTCATGTGGCCCTTCACAGTCAGCATCACAGAACAACATCCATTCAGTGATAAAACCATGTATGGAAGTAGTTCCTGTGAATTCACCTCAACCAAGTTTTTCGCAGCTGCAGCATCTTGGAAATGCAGTCTTTCTGTTTGGCACGACTGAAGGAATGAATGCATGATAACTGCGGCCATATAGCTAGAGCATTGGTCGGCAAACTAACGTGTCAGGAGCTATTTGTGAGCGTTTACCAACTACAGTAAAACTAGTGTGTTCGACTAATAAACTGAGGCTACTTCAGGTACTAGTTGATCATAAAATGTTTTATACAGACTAGAGGTAAGAATCATGGCCGACGGTACCGTTGCTGTGTTTGCTCAAGCAGAACGTGAGGTGACCACGAGTCTGTGCCTGGAGACAGATGGATCCACACTTGGCAGCCAGGAACCATCAGGTCAGGCCAAAAGCAAGTCTTCCACCTGGCCAGGCCGAGTCTACAGCAGGAGGAGAGTTCCGTCTCCAGACCAGGCCTGGAGCAGAGAGTGGGTCAACATGTTGGCTAAGATGTCACTTCACTCTGCCTCTACTGTGACCTTGTCAGTGCTTTTTTCAACAGATTACATCATGGAGTCTCAGTGGATATGCTGATGGTAATTTGGCCTCATTCATGGCTAGTAACCACAGTTCAACATCCTCGATGGGAAGCGAGTGCTTCAGACTGTTACTGCACGATACATGGTTCAATCTGCCGGTCCTGGTCCACTCTGCTGTGGGTTCTGAATATGTTATTCTCGTAATACATCTGCTCAGACCATATCTACAGGGACCCCATGCTACTATATCAACTCCTATAGCTGCGCTACCGTATCAAGATCACCCGAAAATGTTTGATGGCTTTTACTTTTGTCCGGCATCCAGTCTGATCCTGGTCCGTTCACCTTATGCAACACACCAAGTGATTTTAAGAATAATAAGAATGACAGGGTTTCATATCTTGCACATTAATGCTCGTAGTTTGCTCCCAAAAAATGGCTTTGCTAAGCTTATGGACTCAACTGGTGCTGATGTTATTATTTCTGAGACTTGGCTGGACAAGTCTATTCTGGATATAGATGAAGCAACTGATGGGTTTAATAGTTATCGCTCAGACCATCCAAGGAAGGCTGGTGGAGACAATATGTCAGGTGTTACCACACAAACTGTGTTCTCTAAATCTGCTCCTTAGCAGTTTATTTTTCAATTTTATCTCTAAATACTGATTTATCTGGTCAGTCTTTGACTGTTGGCTGCTTCAGGCTTCTGACACCTTAGCATCCTTAGTGCAGCTTTTATCTCAGTTACATTTGAAGGAAACCATCCTGGTAGGTCAGGGTTGGGGTTAATCTCAGTCAGATCATTGATACTCACCCTAATCCAAATTGCCCAAATAAATCATCCCTCATTGATCTGTTAATCACTAATATACCACATAAATACTGAAGGAATACGAAAATACCTCATAACTTCAGTGAACAGGCCTTTCTTTGGGATTTACTTTATTCCAACTCATTTCATTGATTGATGATGTCGATTTAGCTTGTAATTATTTTAAACGTAGTTATTTTATAGATAAACCTGCTCCTTTCAGCGAAGTTCAGAACAAAGGCTCGTGATAGACCCTGGTTCACCTCTGAGCTCGGCCTCCTTCACAGGAGGAGTTTCATGGGCAGCAGTGAAGAAGTCTGGTTCTGAGGCTGACTGGCTACAAGTTCGACAACTAAGAAATCAATGTTCTGCTTCTATCAAAGCTGCAAAACCTGATTACTATTTATCTCAGACCACTCACTGTTTAAATGACACTAAGAGATTTTGGAAAACCATTAAATTATTCTCTGGTAACACCTGATCATTAGGTCTGTACCTCTGTTCATTGTTGACTCCATCCCTGTGTCTGACAAATCTGAGATGCTGAGCTTTCTTAATGGACGTTGTTGCCTCCAGCACCTCGTTCGACACAGTTTCTGATGGTAAATCCTGGAGTTGTTTCTCTCAGTATGTTCATGAACCACTGTTTTAAGCACACATTAGATCTTGTCGCTGCCACTTTCTTACCAGTTGACTGTGGAGACATTGTTTAAATGTGCCAGATCTTTACAGATGTTGGATGCTGTAAACAACGGAGCTCTGAGATCCATAACTGGCTGTAAACACCTCACTCACCACTGCACTCTGTGTTCTCTGGTCAACTGGTCATCATTGTCCACTCGTAGACGTCTGCATTGAATCACCTTCAGTTACAAATCAATCCTTAGACTTCTGACATCATATATCTCCTACATGTCACACAGACGGTCCTGTCCGCGCTCTCATGCCTTTATTACCTTCAGTACGTACAGAACTTTTCATACTGTGCACCTTCACTGGACAACTTCAGGATCTGAAGTTGTCCAGTTGGATTTAATTTGGATGAGATGATTTAACCAAACATGTCAGTTGCTAAACTAGGGCAGTGCTGGAGCACCAACACCAACCTTCTCTGAGAAGCTGATAAAGAGCTTTGGCAAGTTCTTCAGCAGCCTCAGGAACATCAGGAGCACTGTGATGAGTTGAGGTTTTCAACAAGTCAGACCTGCCTGGAAGCACTGGATTATTATATTCTGTGGTCGCTGCTCCTCTGAGCCTCTGATCAGATCCATCACGGATCTAGAAGCAAGAGTCAGCATCTACCTGAGAGGGTTAGACCTGCCAGTCTCAGCATCACAGGCTTCTACACCTTCAACCTCAGGCTCCCTTTGAAAATGTTGAGTTGCTTCCTGAAATCACCAAAGATCTCAGGTGTACAAAGAGGATATTTATACACACACAAATGTAATGTTGAGCTACACAGTTCAGGGGAAGCAGTCAAATTGAATGGAATAGTTTGTAAACCATGCTCTAGAAAATGAAAATTATTGATGTATTTTTATTGTAGTAATTATCAATATTGTGTTGCATTAACGTCTTTATCTGGAAGTCTATACAATCTATACAGATTTTTCTGTGCGTATCCTTCGCTCCTCCTGTAGCCGAATCAAGTTTTCAAGGTTGGTCTTTTTCTTTCATCATGTGTAATGTTTAATGTTTGAAGGGTGTTTAAAGGATTCATTTCATCACAGACAGGCTGAATATATTATTGCTTATTGTGCTTCATTCACTTCCAAAGCAATTCTGAGCTGCAGACGTCGTCCTCAGAACAAAACTATCAACCTCACCGACAGAGAAAGGAGCGACTGGAAGAAGTATTTGATGAACAGTGATGACGGAAACATCCGAAGGAAGAGGATAATGATGCTTTGGGAACATAAATCCCTCCATTTTCCAAACAAAGCGTGTTGTGAACAGCCAGACATAAGTGACAGAGTGGCTGTGAAAATGTATTCATGTGTGTGAACCACGCTGGACTGGTGGCCTGTTCGAGGCGTGAAGTGCCTCTCGATTAAAGTCCGTTTTCATGACCTGTCGCTCTTAGATTAGCAGTAAACAAATAAATGAAACAACCTCACGTTGCTCCAGTGAACCAGTTGACTTTGACCACATGCACAGAATAAATGTCAGGATGTTCAGGTCCACAGAGAACGTTATCTTGAGACAAAACATATAAAACTGATAACGAAAGACAAAAGCTACTTATAAAGATAAAGCATAAATGATCATAGGGTTTTACCACTTTGTTCTTGGACTGTCTGGATCCATGCCGTGAATTAAACTCAAAACGTTTCCTTTTCCTTCACCTCTTGTCCTGCAGCCTGCAGGCAAGATTCCACCGAGAACAATTGCTTTCTTTCTTTCCTCCCACTATCATCGATTCACCACATCTCTTTCAACTGTATAGTGTGATTGTGGAATGTTGTGTTCTTTATCTGAAGCCCCAGTGGTTCTGATCTATTGAGGTTAAACCCAGTCGTAGCAGTTTTGCTTCCCGCTAATGGAGATTACATTTTATTTCATCTTTAGTTTTTGCATTTCCATCTAAATCTGACGGCTGTGATAGAAGCATCTACTGAATACTTGTGTTGAATGTGTGTATAATCTGTTGCAATAAAGTATTTATTTACAGTGTTGACATGAATTCTCTTCCTGGTGGTCCTGGATCCTCCTCTGATGGATTCATCCCTTGATCTCCCAGATTGAAAATCAATGTGTGTCTTTTTACTGCCTCTTCTGTACGCAGCAGCACCTGAGACCAGTAATGATCACTTTTAATCTGATCCCAGCAGAGTTAATGAAAGAGGTTCCTGCTCCGGGCACGACCCAGGATCAGTTCACTGCGTCTCCTCTGCAGGAAATAATGACACACTTGAGATGTTTCAATGGCCACGTATTAAAAGATTGTATTCTTGGTTTTCTTATTGTTCTTTTTTATAGTCTGTCTTCCAATTTTTAAACTGGCACTTAAGAATTGATAATAATCAAAATGAGAAGAAACTTCTCAAATATTTAAACAATAATCAGTTATTTTCATGATATTTTCAGGTATTTTACGGTCTGCGTCCGTTAGTCTGCGCGGGAGAGTCTGAAGAAAGGAGGTCGGACTTCTGAATTAAAAACATGGCTAATCCGTAATGGAACAAACAATAAAACAACAATATGTTGAGATACTTTGTGTGTGTTTAACAAACACGTCGAACAAACAAGTCGAACAAACACGTCGAACAAACACGTCGAACAAACACGTCGAACAAACACGTCGAACAAACACGTTGAACAAACACGTCGAACAAACACGTCGAACAAACACGTCGAACAAACACGTCGAACAAACACGTCGAACAAACACGTCGAACAAACACGTCGAACAAACACGTTGAACAAACAAGTTGAACAAACACGTTGAACAAACAAGTTGAACAAACACGTTGAACAAACAAGTTGAACAAACACGTTGAACAAACACGTTGAACAAACACGTTGAACAAACACGTCGAACAAACACGTCGAACAAACACGTTGAACAAACAAGTTGAACAAACACATCGAACAAACAAGTTGAACAAACACGTTGAACAAACACGTTGAACAAACACGTTGAACAAACACGTTGAACAAACAAGTTGAACAAACAAGTTGAACAAACACATCGAACAAACAAGTTGAACAAACACATCGAACAAACAAGTTGAACAAACACGTTGAACAAACACGTTGAACAAACACGTTGAACAAACACGTTGAACAAACAAGTTGAACAAACAAGTTGAACAAACACATCGAACAAACAAGTTGAACAAACACGTTGAACAAACACGTTGAACAAACACGTTGAACAAACACGTTGAACAAACACGTCGAACAAACACGTTGAACAAACACGTCGAACAAACACGTCGAACAAACACGTCGAACAAACACGTTGAACAAACACGTCGAACAAACACGTTGAACAAACACGTCGAACAAACACGTCGAACAAACACGTTGAACAAACAAGTTGAACAAACAAGTTGAACAAACAAGTTGAACAAACACATCGAACAAACAAGTTGAACAAACACGTTGAACAAACACGTTGAACAAACACGTTGAACAAACACGTCGAACAAACACGTCGAACAAACACGTCGAACAAACAAGTTGAACAAACACGTTGAACAAACACGTTGAACAAACAAGTCGAACAAACACGTCGAACAAACACGTTGAACAAACAAGTTGAACAAACAAGTTGAACAAACACGTCGAACAAACACGTCGAACAAACACGTCGAACAAACAAGTTGAACAAACACGTTGAACAAACACGTTGAACAAACAAGTTGAACAAACAAGTTGAACAAACACGTCGAACAAACAAGTTGAACAAACACGTTGAACAAACACGTCGAACAAACAAGTCGAACAAACACGTTGAACAAACACGTCGAACAAACACGTCGAACAAACAAGTTGAACAAACACGTTGAACAAACACGTTGAACAAACACGTTGAACAAACACGTTGAACAAACACGTCGAACAAACAAGTTGAACAAACACGTTGAACAAACACGTCGAACAAACAAGTTGAACAAACACGTTGAACAAACACGTCGAACAAACAAGTCGAACAAACACGTTGAACAAACACGTTGAACAAACAAGTTGAACAAACAAGTTGAACAAACACGTCGAACAAACAAGTCGAACAAACAAGTCGAACAAACACGTCGAACAAACAAGTTGAACAAACACGTTGAACAAACACGTCGAACAAACAAGTCGAACAAACACGTTGAACAAACACGTTGAACAAACAAGTTGAACAAACACGTCGAACAAACAAGTCGAACAAACAAGTCGAACAAACACGTCGAACAAACAAGTTGAACAAACACGTTGAACAAACACGTCGAACAAACAAGTCGAACAAACACGTCGAACAAACACGTTGAACAAACAAGTTGAACAAACAAGTTGAACAAACACGTCGAACAAACACGTCGAACAAACACGTCGAACGAACACGTTGAACAAACACGTTGAACAAACAAGTTGAACAAACAAGTTGAACAAACAAGTTGAACAAACACATCGAACAAACAAGTTGAACAAACACGTTGAACAAACACGTTGAACAAACACGTTGAACAAACACGTTGAACAAACACGTTGAACAAACACGTTGAACAAACACGTCGAACAAACACGTCGAACAAACACGTCGAACAAACACGTTGAACAAACACGTCGAACAAACACGTTGAACAAACACGTCGAACAAACACGTCGAACAAACACGTTGAACAAACACGTTGAACAAACAAGTCGAACAAACACGTTGAACAAACAAGTCGAACAAACACGTCGAACAAACACGTTGAACAAACACGTCGAACAAACACGTCGAACAAACACGTTGAACAAACACGTCGAACAAACACGTCGAACAAACACGTTGAACAAACACGTTGAACAAACAAGTCGAACAAACACGTTGAACAAACAAGTCGAACAAACACGTTGAACAAACAAGTCGAACAAACACGTCGAACAAACACGTTGAACAAACACGTTGAACAAACACGTCGAACAAACACGTTGAACAAACACGTCGAACAAACACGTCGAACAAACACGTTGAACAAACACGTTGAACAAACAAGTCGAACAAACACGTTGAACAAACAAGTCGAACAAACACGTCGAACAAACACGTTGAACAAACACGTCGAACAAACACGTCGAACAAACACGTCGAACAAACACGTTGAACAAACACGTTGAACAAACACGTTGAACAAACACGTTGAACAAACAAGTCGAACAAACACGTCGAACAAACACGTTGAACAAACACGTCGAACAAACACGTTGAACAAACACGTTGAACAAACACGTTGAACAAACACGTTGAACAAACAAGTCGAACAAACACGTCGAACGAACACGTTGAACAAACACGTTGAACAAACAAGTTGAACAAACAAGTTGAACAAACACATCGAACAAACAAGTTGAACAAACACGTTGAACAAACACGTTGAACAAACACGTTGAACAAACACGTTGAACAAACACGTTGAACAAACACGTTGAACAAACACGTCGAACAAACACGTTGAACAAACACGTCGAACAAACACGTTGAACAAACACGTCGAACAAACACGTCGAACAAACACGTTGAACAAACAAGTTGAACAAACAAGTTGAACAAACAAGTTGAACAAACACATCGAACAAACAAGTTGAACAAACACGTTGAACAAACACGTTGAACAAACACGTTGAACAAACACGTCGAACAAACACGTTGAACAAACAAGTTGAACAAACACGTCGAACAAACACGTCGAACAAACACGTCGAACAAACAAGTCGAACAAACACGTTGAACAAACACGTCGAACAAACACGTCGAACAAACAAGTTGAACAAACACGTTGAACAAACACGTCGAACAAACAAGTCGAACAAACACGTTGAACAAACACGTTGAACAAACAAGTTGAACAAACAAGTTGAACAAACACGTCGAACAAACACGTCGAACAAACAAGTTGAACAAACACGTTGAACAAACACGTTGAACAAACACGTTGAACAAACACGTCGAACAAACACGTCGAACAAACAAGTTGAACAAACACGTTGAACAAACACGTCGAACAAACACGTCGAACAAACAAGTTGAACAAACACGTTGAACAAACACGTCGAACAAACAAGTTGAACAAACACGTTGAACAAACACGTTGAACAAACAAGTTGAACAAACACGTTGAACAAACAAGTTGAACAAACACGTTGAACAAACACGTTGAACAAACACGTCGAACAAACACGTCGAACAAACAAGTTGAACAAACACGTTGAACAAACACGTCGAACAAACACGTCGAACAAACAAGTTGAACAAACACGTTGAACAAACACGTCGAACAAACAAGTCGAACAAACACGTTGAACAAACACGTTGAACAAACACGTTGAACAAACACGTTGAACAAACAAGTTGAACAAACAAGTTGAACAAACACGTCGAACAAACAAGTCGAACAAACAAGTCGAACAAACACGTCGAACAAACAAGTTGAACAAACACGTCGAACAAACAAGTTGAACAAACACGTTGAACAAACAAGTTGAACAAACAAGTCGAACAAACACGTCGAACAAACACGTCGAACAAACACGTTGAACAAACACGTTGAACAAACAAGTTGAACAAACACGTCGAACAAACACGTCGAACAAACAAGTCGAACAAACAAGTCGAACAAACACGTCGAACAAACACGTCGAACAAACACGTCGAACAAACACGTCGAACAAACACGTCGAACAAACACGTCGAACAAACACGTCGAACAAACAAGTCGAACAAACACGTCGAACAAACACGTCGAACAAACACGTCGAACAAACACGTCGAACAAACACGTCGAACAAACACGTCGAACAAACAAGTCGAACAAACACGTCGAACAAACAAGTCGAACAAACAAGTCGAACAAACACGTCGAACAAACACGTCGAACAAACACGTCGAACAAACACGTCGAACAAACACGTCGAACAAACACGTCGAACAAACACGTCGAACAAACACGTCGAACAAACACGTCGAACAAACACGTCGAACAAACAAGTCGAACAAACACGTCGAACAAACACGTCGAACAAACACGTCGAACAAACACGTCGAACAAACACGTCGAACAAACAAGTCGAACAAACACGTCGAACAAACACGTCGAACAAACACGTCGAACAAACACGTCGAACAAACACGTCGAACAAACACGTCGAACAAACACGTCGAACAAACACGTCGAACAAACACGTCGAACAAACACGTCGAACAAACACGTCGAACAAACAAGTCGAACAAACACGTCGAACAAACACGTCGAACAAACAAGTCGAACAAACACGTTGAACAAACACGTCGAACAAACACGTCGAACAAACACGTCGAACAAACACGTCGAACAAACACGTCGAACAAACACGTCGAACAAACACGTCGAACAAACACGTCGAACAAACACGTCGAACAAACAAGTCGAACAAACACGTCGAACAAACACGTCGAACAAACACGTCGAACAAACACGTCGAACAAACACGTCGAACAAACACGTCGAACAAACACGTCGAACAAACACGTCGAACAAACACGTCGAACAAACAAGTCGAACAAACACGTTGAACAAACACGTTGAACAAACACGTTGAACAAACAAGTCGAACAAACACGTTGAACAAACACGTTGAACAAACACGTCGAACAAACACGTCGAACAAACACGTTGAACAAACACGTCGAACAAACACGTCGAACAAACACGAGTGTTGAAGGTGAAAACACGAGTGATGAGCAGATTTACACACTTTGAAAGGTCGACTCGACTCTGTTTTCCACATGAACGTACATTTAGATTGAATGTAAAATATGAGACAAGCTTCTGGTGCAGGATAAACCTACTTCTGAAGAGCATGTCCAGAGACGAGGCTCTTCTTAATGTTCTTCACGATCTTCCTTCTGAGACACAAGTTAGTTGTTATATCGAACTTAATGATGCTTTTTATTAACAGGATTTCCTCAAATGAAGTTCAATTCATCTCAGCAGGTTCACTAACATAGAACTGATAATGTTCTTATTATGTCTCGTGTATTTCTAGCAATAGAAGTCCTGATGTATAGTGTCTTGAGATAACTTTGTTATGATAAGACACTTTAAATAAAATTGAATTGAATTGAATTGAATTGAATTGATGTAATGTAAATAAAACATAATGTACTTATAATGTCATGTAAATAAAACATAATGTATTTATAATGTAATGTAAATAAAACATAATGTATTTATAATGTAATGTAAATAAAACGTAATGTACTTATAATGTAATGTAAATAAAACATAATGTATTTATAATGTAATGTTAACAAAACGTAATGTATTTATAATGTAATGTAAATAAAACATAATGTATTTATAATGTCATGTAAATAAAACATAACGTATTTATAATGTAATGTAAATAAAACATAATGTACTTATAATGTAATGTAAATAAAACATAATGTATTTATAATGTAATGTAAATAAAACATAATGTATTTATAATGTAATGTAAATAAAACGTAATGTACTTATAATGTAATGTAAATAAAACATAATGTATTTATAATGTAATGTTAACAAAACGTAATGTATTTATAATGTAATGTAAATAAAACATAATGTACTTATAATGTAATGTAAATAAAACATAATGTATTTATAATGTAATGTAAACAAAACGTAATGTATTTATAATGTAATGTAAATAAAACATAATGTGCTTATAATGTAATGTAAATAAAACATAATGTATTTATAATGTAATGTAAATAAAACATAATGTGCTTATAATGTAATGTAAATAAAACATAATGTATTTATAATGTAATGTAAATAAAACATAATGTACTTATAATGTAATGTAAATAAAACATAATGTATTTATAATGTAATGTAAATAAAACGTAATGTTCTTATAATGTAATGTAAATAAAACATAATGTACTTATAATGTAATGTAAATAAAACATAATGTATTTATAATGTAATGTAAACAAAACGTAATGTATTTATAATGTAATGTAAATAAAACATAATGTGCTTATAATGTAATGTAAATAAAACATAATGTATTTATAATGTAATGTAAATAAAACATAAT
>NC_141824.1:218644-313644 GCF_982586985.1 Callionymus lyra | reverse complement strand
AGTGTGTCCTGCTGACCTTCACAAGTGTGTCCTGCTGACCTTCACAAGTGTGTCCTGACACTGACCTTCACAAGTGTGTCCTGACACTGACCTTCACAAGTGTGTCCTGCTGACCTTCACAAGTGTGTCCTGACACTGACCTTCACAAGTGTGTCCTGACACTGACCTTCACAAGTGTGTCCTGACACTGACCTTCACAAGTGTGTCCTGACATTGACCTTCAGGAGTGTGTCCTGACACTGACCATCACAAGTGTGTCCTGACACTGACCTTCACAACTGTGTCCTGACACTGACCTTCACAACTGTGTCCTGCTGACCTTCACAAGTGTGTCCTGACACTGACCTTCACAAGTGTGTCCTGCTGACCTTCACAACTGTGTCCTGCTGACCTTCACAAGTGTGTCCTGACACTGACCTTCACAAGTGTGTCCTGACACTGACCTTCACAACTGTGTCCTGCTGACCTTCACAAGTGTGTCCTGACACTGACCTTCACAAGTGTGTCCTGACACTGACCTTCACAAGTGTGTCCTGACACTGACCTTCACAAGTGTGTCCTGACATTGACCTTCAGGAGTGTGTCCTGACACTGACCTTCCAAAGTGTGTCCTGACACTGACCTTCACAAGTGTGTCCTGACACTGACCTTCAGGAGTGTGTCCTGACACTGACCTTCAGGAGTGTGTCCTGACACTGACCTTCACAAGTGTGTCCTGCTGACCTTCACAAGTGTGTCCTGACACTGACCTTCACAACTGTGTCCTGACACTGACCTTCACAACTGTGTCCTGCTGACCTTCACAAGTGTGTCCTGACACTGACCTTCAGGAGTGTGTCCTGCTGACCTTCACAAGTGTGTCCTGACACTGACCTTCACAACTGTGTCCTGCTGACCTTCACAAGTGTGTCCTGACACTGACCTTCACAAGTGTGTCCTGACACTGACCTTCACAAGTGTGTCCTGCTGACCTTCACAAGTGTGTCCTGACACTGACCTTCACAAGTGTGTCCTGACACTAACCTTCACAAGTGTGTCCTGACACTGACCTTCACAACTGTGTCCTGCTGACCTTCACAAGTGTGTCCTGACACTGACCTTCACAAGTGTGTCCTGACACTGACCTTCACAACTGTGTCCTGCTGACCTTCACAAGTGTGTCCTGACACTAACCTTCACAAGTGTGTCCTGACACTGACCTTCACAACTGTGTCCTGCTGACCTTCACAAGTGTGTCCTGACACTGACCTTCACAAGTGTGTCCTGACACTGACCTTCACAACTGTGTCCTGACACTGACCTTCACAAGTGTGTCCTGACACTGACCATCACAAGTGTGTCCTGACACTGACCTTCACAAGTGTGTCCTGACACTGACCTTCACAACTGTGTCCTGACACTGACCTTCACAAGTGTGTCCTGACACTGACCTTCACAACTGTGTCCTGCTGACCTTCACAAGTGTGTCCTGACACTGACCTTCACAAGTGTGTCCTGACACTGACCTTCACAACTGTGTCCTGCTGACCTTCACAAGTGTGTCCTGACACTGACCTTCAGGAGTGTGTCCTGCTGACCTTCACAAGTGTGTCCTGACACTGACCTTCACAACTGTGTCCTGCTGACCTTCACAAGTGTGTCCTGACACTGACCTTCACAAGTGTGTCCTGACACTGACCTTCACAAGTGTGTCCTGCTGACCTTCACAAGTGTGTCCTGACACTGACCTTCACAAGTGTGTCCTGCTGACCTTCACAAGTGTGTCCTGACACTGACCTTCACAAGTGTGTCCTGACACTAACCTTCACAAGTGTGTCCTGACACTGACCTTCACAAGTGTGTCCTGCTGACCTTCACAAGTGTGTCCTGACACTGACCTTCACAAGTGTGTCCTGCTGACCTTCACAAGTGTGTCCTGACACTGACCTTCACAAGTGTGTCCTGACACTGACCTTCACAAGTGTGTCCTGCTGACCTTCACAACTGTGTCCTGACACTGACCTTCACAAGTGTGTCCTGCTGACCTTCACAAGTGTGTCCTGACACTGACCTTCACAAGTGTGTCCTGACACTGACCTTCACAACTGTGTCCTGACACTGACCTTCACAAGTGTGTCCTGCTGACCTTCACAACTGTGTCCTGACACTGACCTTCACAAGTGTGTCCTGCTGACCTTCACAACTGTGTCCTGACACTGACCTTCACAAGTGTGTCCTGACACTGACCTTCACAAGTGTGTCCTGACACTGACCTTCACAAGTGTGTCCTGACACTGACCTTCACAAGTGTGTCCTGACACTGACCTTCACAACTGTGTCCTAGTCATCATGCAGGATCTGCTGGTGGAAACTATTATGTTTGGTCTCATCATCAAACATTCTGGAAGACCTTCAGTTTGCTGAAGGCTCTTATTGTGAAAATACATTATTTTTCTATTCCGAGTAGAAAACTTAGATTCCTGGATGTTTAGTGAATCTGAGCTGAAATAAGAAAGACTTGTTCACAGATCAATACGTTGAGGATCTGACGCTGTCACTGTGTGAGTCAGAGCTTCAGTCGTCATGTTTCTGAGCGGATGATGATGAAATATTCCTTCTTCTGCGGCTCCGTCTGCGACCTTGACCTCACGGTCCTGAGGAGCATCTCAGGGTCAGGACGGCACAGCTTCAGCTGCTCACACATGTTCTCGCGTCACAGTCGACGCTTGTTTCTCACGACACGAGTCCTTCTGTATTTACAGATCAATATCAGATGTTTATTTTCTGGCAGCAAGTTTGAGCAGGAAGTTCTGCTCCATCGGCTGATGAAGAGTCGTGTCAGCAACGAGCAAATGACACAAGAGCTTCACTGAACTCATTCCCTTCTGGGTTTTTACATCTTTATTAAAGACGGCGAGATCATCCATTCATTCAAGACCATGAGATGAAGAGAAACAAGACAGATTCAAGCCAGACTTGAAATATCTACTCGTGTTTCGATCTCGTCTTGTGTTTAAATATGGACTTGATTCTGGACTCTTGGACATGATATGGTCGTTCAAACGATTTCTACCATCAAACTGTCTGAGGTTGTCTCAAGGTCAGTCTGAAGACTTCAGGTTCAATGTTCACGTTGAGATGTGAGAGTGATACTGGACTCCTCATGTTCGCTTCAGTCGTGCTTCTTCCTGAAGACAAACTTCTGCATCATCGTCTCGTCCTCCTGCAGCTCCAACCAAAGACTCTTCTCTGTCCAGAACCTTCTTCCACCTCCTTCAGCTCTGAGATGTTCAACCTTCATCTGATGGCAGATGCAAGTTGACTGTGTGGAGCACCAGCCTGAGAACTAAGGTGAATATAATATACATCTCTGTCTATATACACATATATATATAAAATGTTGATTTGAAAAAGATCCCAAACCTGCCATGATAACAAACATGTTGATGTTTAACTGAATATGTTTCCTGATAATTCGGATTATCTTGCATTTAAAACCTTTTTAACTCAACTAATGTGAAATCTGGACGAATGAGAGGTTACGAGAGTCCGTTATGATGTAATAATGGCTTCACTCCTCCAGCTGTAAACTTGCTTTGTTCATACAACAAGTCCCTTGGAGGTGGAGACCATTGATGACACGCGGTGACAAACCTCCATGCTTGACCAATCACTGCAGAGTGGGTGTGGTTATGGTCAACGAGATTTAATCTCCAGAAAAAACTCACAAACACACTTTAGTTTAATTTTAAATGTATATACACTCAAAAAAACCAACATAGGTGTATGTTCCATTAACGTCAGTCTAACGTGTAGATTCTAACATTAAATCAGGTAATGTGAACACTTTCAAATCGTGTTGGTTTAACATCAAATATAACCAATCGAACTTTACTATTCTATTTTATGTTCATCCAACATAATTCCAATGAGTTAACATTGCCAAATCACCGCCGCCCCAAACCTGTAGGGGGCAGTGACGAGCATTTACTCGTATCCTGCGAAGAAATGAATCATGTCTACGAAAAGAGTTGGGTTGTGCACTAACACACAGGTGAACCAGCCATTTTAAAACGGTCTGCTCTGGAGCCTGGTTTCAAAAAGAGACCAAAAATCTTTGCAGGAATTGATCAGCTGTGTTGTGGGTTAAGATTCCACAAATCTAATCTCCGTCCAATACAACCTCTCATGACTGGTCTTGAAAGCAGAAAGAGATGCTAGTAACACAACACACATGTATGCTGAGCCGGAACGATTACATATGTATACATACATGTATATACGTGTATATATATATGTGTGTGTGTGTGTATTTATATAAAACATTGTTGGTCTTGATGTGTGTTCAAAAGAAATGTTTAAAAGTTAAAATGACCAAAAAGAATGCCTTCTGTCTGTAATCTGTTTTTCAAAAGACATGACAAACTGTTGTTTAAATAAATGGTTATTCTAACAAATTGACACACGGTACAGTAGTGGAAAGTATAAAGTAGAAGTAGTATTTAATTAATATATTATTTGTTATAATTACTGTATTAAATCCAGTAACATCATCATGTATCAAACAAGTCAAAATGCCCAGATAATATGATGTTGACTAGTTGGATTTACACGTTTAAATCTAGTCTGCCTGAGCCGTTCATGAAGTGATGTAACAAAAACAAATGATGTTGACATATTTACCTGTCGCTCACTCGACATAATGGTTATTGGTGTGGATAACACTATTTATTTAGGTGGAAATCCTTTCCATCATTTTATTACGTTCACTCAGCAATTATTTTTTTTTGAGTGTATTTATACGTTGAAGCTGTTGCCAGTAGATCGTGATTTAAGAAACGATGATATAAGAAAATAGTGAAGGGAGCTCGGTTGATTGGTTGTCAATTTGATTGACATGCACAGCAGCCAACCTGAGCTCCGCCTCTTCCACTGAACGTACGGCAAAGTTCATATGAATCGAGAATAAAAAGAGCAAAACGTGCGACATTTTACCAAAACCACATAGAATTATAAGCCTCTTTTTTAAAATAATATATCGAAGAAAATAATGTTTGATCGCTTCATGTCTTCTCTAGAGTCACAGAAACATCTCATCACTTCCATCAAAGTCAAGCTGCAGGTTCAATGGAGGCAACAAATGTTTTCCTAATGTGATCATGTGATCATGTGATCATGAGATCATGAGATCATGTGATCATGAGATCATGTGATCATGAGATCATGTGATCATGAGATCATGTGATCATGAGGTCATGTGATCATGAGGTCATGTGATCATGAGATCATGTGATCATGTGATCATGAGGTCATGTGATCATGTGATCATGAGATCATGTCATCATGTGATCATGAGATCATGTGATCATGTGATCATGAGATCATGTCATCATGTGATCATGTGATCATGAGGTCATGTGATCATGAGGTCATGTGATCATGTGATCATGAGATCATGTGATCATGAGATCATGTGATCATTTGATCATGAGATCCTGAGGTCATGTCATCATGAGGTCATGTGATCATGAGGTCATGTGATCATGAGGTCATGTGATCATGAGATCATGTGATCATGTGATCATGAGATCATGTGATCATGAGATCATGTGATCATGAGATCATGTGATCATGAGGTCATGTGATCATGAGATCATGTGATCATGAGATCATGAGGTCATGTGATCATGAGGTCATGTGATCATGAGATCATGTGAGCATGTGATCATGAGATCATGTGATCAAGAGATCATGTGATCATGAGATCATGAGATCATGAGGTCATGTGATCATGTGATCATGTGATCATGAGATCATGTGATCATGTGATCATGAGATCATGTGATCATGAGATCATGTGATCATGAGATCATGTGATCATGTGATCATGAGGTCATGTGATCATGTGATCATGTGATCATGAGGTCATGTGATCATGTGATCATGTGATCATGAGATCATGTGATCATGAGATCATGTGATCATGTGATCATGTGATCATGTGATCATGAGATCATGTGATCATGTGATCATGAGATCATGTGATCATGAGGTCATGTGATCATGTGATCATGAGATCATGTGATCATGTGATCATGAGGTCATGTGATCATGAGGTCATGTGATCATGTGATCATGAGATCATGTGATCATGAGATCATGTGATCATGAGATCATGAGATCATGTGATCATGTGATCATGTGATCACGTGATCGAGGAAACATCCTTAAAACACATGTGTATTAATTCACCGTCACATGATGACTATCAAACGACCTTTATCTCAGGAATATAATAAGAATATAATAAGAAAAGACTCAAACACACACCTTCTAATGACGCTCAGAGACGATGATGACGTGAAGTGACTGATCAACACTTTTATTCTCATTAAACTTCTTTTTAAAAATGTAAATAATCCACTGGTCGCTTCTGTTAATGCAGATTTCTTGTTAATAACCGTGTGTGTAAAATATAAACATTTACACCAACATGAAATCATTTACAAAAGTGTGATTCATGACAAGTTTAAAATTAACAAATATAAACTGTTTGAATTCATGTTTTCATTTGTTTTTGTTTTTTCATGATCACAGAAGATACTTTTAAGTCTTCATTTAAACATGATGGACATATTGAAAGCATGGAAAGGGATGAACCTGCCTGAAGTCTTTGTTGATTTTGATGAACAAAGGAAAAGGTTTGAATTCGTGTCAAGAACAGATTCTTACTCTTGAATATTGTTTCGGCATCATTCGGGTTCGAATGAATGTTTAGTAGGAAATCAAAGCAACTCTTCGTTCATACGAGGCTGAACTTGATGAGATTCAACACTGAAGATGGACATGTTTGTTATTCTCAGAGGAAAAGTATCTTCTCATGAGGAAATATTACTCTATTTATGTCAGTATTTCTATGAAGATGATTAAATCCTCACATCCTTCATCATGATGATCATTCACTTCATTCAAGTCACTGAGTAAAGTATGTTCTTGAGCAATTTGATGAAGATCTTTTGAACTTGATCGTTATAAAAGGAGCTCATTAACCAAAAAAGTGTGACACGCCTGCTCGACATGAATCCAGTTGATGTCTCTGATCATGAGGTTCTCTTCTCAACTAAACGTGTGTGATTGAAGCGTTTCTACCTCATACTTTCATCAGCATTACATGTTTACAAGTTTCTATTTGTGACCCACACATTCATGATGCACTCACACGTCTACACACTGTGGACCAGATCCAGCCTCACCAACCAGAGCTTTGATCTCATTCACTTGTTTCCATGTCTTGATGTGAAACAGTGTTTGTGATGGTAAAGAGTGAAAGAAACGTCTATTAATGGCTAACGTTTCTCTGACATCAACGCATGTGTTGTAACAAAGATCCAGATTCAGGGTCAGATGTTACTTCAGAGCCACGTCCAGCAGGATCGTTGACCATCTGTCAGTCACTGTCAGTCACGTCACAGTCGAGGCAACAGTGGTTTGACCCATGAAACATCTTCATGCAGGTGACATCGAACCAAACACATGGAGTCAAATGAGAGCAAACACTCTTTGGATCTGAACACAGAACTCAACATTCCACTGACAGTCGAGGAAGAATAAAAGCTGCGAAGCTTCCTCAGCATCTCCTGCCATAACAACTGAATGATGTCGTGTTTTGAACTGAAACTTCTGCTCAACCGAGCCATGATTCAAACCCTGAGCTGAGGAAACATCTCATCAACAGAGATGAACATGTGAGTCAAGCATCAGTTTTGAAAGCGATCACTTGGAAGGAGAAGAAAACAACTTTTTGCTTCCAACAAAAAAACAAAAATATTTGTTGAAACATTCTTGACTCAAACTCCACTTGTCACGTCAGAGAACAGGACAGAAGGGCCGTCAGTCAAACACAGATTCATGAAGGATTTCCAGAAACATGAATGAAAATACAACAAGTCCTGTTGGATTGACTTTTACAACTCATCTCTTCCTCCTTGTGTTCCAGGCATCGACTCCTCTGTGTCTTCTCTCGGGTCGACAGGGATCGAGGACGACCATCGTTCTGCCAACCGTCGCCTGTTCCACCATCAGTCTCTTCCACGTGATGAATTACTGCAGCGACGTCTGGAGTCTACTCTCCGTGAGGGTAGAGAAGCTGTGAGAGGGATTCAAATGAAGTGACACCAGGTGTGTGACTCGTGGGAACAGAGAGATGGATGTGGACTGAAGAGGCTGCAGGTGAGGATGAAGAAGGGATGAAGAAGAGATGAAGAAGAGATGAAGAAGGGATGAAGAAGAGATGAAGAAGAGATGAAGAAGAGATGAAGAAGGGATGAAGAAGAGATGAAGAAGTGATGAAGAAGGGATGAAGAAGAGATGAAGTGATGAAGAAGGGATGAAGAAGTGATGAAGAAGAGATGAAGAAGGGATAATGAAGAGATGAAGAAGAGATGAAGAAGTGATGAAGAAGTGATGAAGAAGGGATGAAGAAGGGATGAAGAAGAGATGAAGAAGTGATGAAGAAGGGATGAAGAAGGGATGAAGAAGGGATGAAGAAGAGATGAAGAAGTGATGAAGAAGTGATGAAGAAGGGATGAAGAAGTGATGAAGAAGGGATGAAGAAGGGATGAAGAAGAGATGAAGAAGTGATGAAGAAGTGATGAAGAAGTGATGAAGAAGGGATGAAGAAGGGATGAAGAAGGGATGAAGAAGAGATGAAGAAGTGATGAAGAAGTGATGAAGAAGGGATGAAGAAGAGATGAAGAAGAGATGAAGAAGGGATGAAGAAGAGATGAAGAAGGGATGAAGAAGGGATGAAGAAGGGATGAAGAAGGGATGAAGAAGAGATGAAGAAGTGATGAAGAAGTGATGAAGAAGGGATGAAGAAGTGATGAAGAAGGGATGAAGAAGGGATGAAGAAGAGATGAAGAAGTGATGAAGAAGTGATGAAGAAGTGATGAAGAAGGGATGAAGAAGGGATGAAGAAGGGATGAAGAAGAGATGAAGAAGTGATGAAGAAGTGATGAAGAAGGGATGAAGAAGAGATGAAGAAGAGATGAAGAAGGGATGAAGAAGAGATGAAGAAGAGATGAAGAAGAGATGAAGAAGGGATGAAGAAGAGATGAAGAAGGGATGAAGAAGAGATGAAGAAGTGATGAAGAAGGGATGAAGAAGTGATGAAGAAGAGATGAAGAAGGGATAATGAAGAGATGAAGAAGAGATGAAGAAGTGATGAAGAAGTGATGAAGAAGGGATGAAGAAGGGATGAAGAAGAGATGAAGAAGAGATGAAGAAGAGATGAAGAAGAGATGAAGAAGGGATGAAGAAGAGATGAAGAAGAGATGAAGAAGGGATGAAGAAGAGATGAAGAAGGGATGAAGAAGGGATGAAGAAGAGATGAAGAAGTGATGAAGAAGGGATGAAGAAGAGATGAAGAAGAGATGAAGAAGGGATGAAGAAGAGATGAAGAAGAGATGAAGAAGGGATGAAGAAGAGAGGAGACCAACAAAGACTCTGGTGGTAAATAACAGATTCATCTTCTTCAACAACATTCATTTGTTTAAAGCCTAATTCAAAGATCCTTTAAATGAAAACTAACAAAATACTCGGTTCTTCACTCGTGGTCTGGAGGTCAGAACTTCACTCGCCCAAGACTTTCTTCTGAAACAATGATTTTTTCTTGTCTTGGTCTATATTCCCTCCTTCTCGCCCGGACTAATACACAAGTATAACATGTACGTGAGTTATATTTATATAGTACTTTTCCAGACCAGGCTCACAAAGAACTTAAACAATCAAAACAATATTCAATCAAATAAATACTTCAAAGATAATGGCTGTGTTTTAAATCGCATACTAATCTTAGTATGCTAGAAGTTAGTATGCATCAGTTTAGTGTACATACTAACTAGTACGCAAATTCTCCACAGATAGTATGTCTTAAATCAAACCCTGAAGCTACACACTAACCGGAGATCACATGACAGCTTCTTCTTCTACTTCTATTTAAGGATGTTTCAAGCAGCTGTTTGAACGCTATCGCCACCTGCTGGCAGCACGTATTGCAACTTTGGAAAAAGAAATAAAGAAAAAATATGAGAATCTAAATAATCGCGAGATATTTAAGTTTGTATCAGCAGCAAAGACGTGTTTATCCTCCTACTGCTGCGGAAAATACACCTGTAAGTATATGAATATATATATATATATATATATGACGTAACTTCCGTTTAAAACGTCACTAAGATGGAGCTGTTTAGTGTGTTTAGCATCCATCGAACCATGCTAGTTTTGTGGGCGTGTTAGTACGCCACTTTAGTGTGCATGGAGCACTACATTTCGCATACTAAGAATTGAGACGCACTAACGCACTAAAAATACTAACTTTTAGTAGCTAGTATGTGATTTGAGACACAGCACAAGACTCACCGATCATGTGACCAGAAATGAAACTCAGCTGGTCTGCAGAAGAAAACAATCACACGAATGGATGAAAAGGTTCATTATTTTTCTTCATTAATTAGTGGAACTAGAGAAGAAACGTCTCCAATCCTTTCTGGGAACCGAAGGATCCTGGAATCTTCTCTCACAACCTTGATCTGAAGAGCAAGAGCTTCTCACACATGTTTTCTTCCTCGTGAAACTCATCCAGTGACAGAGCTTGAGACCAAAGTAAGTAAAGAAACGCCTCAAATGAAATCTTATCTTATCGGTGAAAACATCTTCACACGTTGGTTCACTGCAGCGTCTTTATTATGGAAGACAAAGACAAGAAACATTTTTCACCCAAAAGTTAATTACGTTTGTGACTCCATCTCTTGCTCTGGAGGAGGATCTGGTTCTTCAGGTTCAGAAGTTCTTGTTTATTGTTAATCTCAGCAGCAGCCAAGGAAACATGAGCGATGATCCTTCATTTATCTCTTAATGGCTTTTTCCTCTTTTGTCTTAAAGAAAACTGGACGTACGAGCAGAAGCTCATTCTTCAACCTCAGGCTCTTGTTCTTCTCCAGCTTACGTTGGTTTCCTCCGACCATCCTGAGGAGAAGTTCATTGTTGTCTATCTGTAGTTGCTTTGTGTGTGTGAGTGTCCTCTTTTCCAGGGTGTCCTCCAATGATGCCCAATTAACTCAACTCAACTCTATTTACTCTTTTTATATATATATATATATCTCAGAAATAAAAGTTAAAAGAGAGAAGATAATTCAAGAAAAACAAATCAAATCAGTAAAATGCACTAAAAACAGCTGCAGAGTCTCATTCTGGTAAAAGCAGGAAAATAAAAGTGGCTTTTAGACAAGTTTATAAAATGGAGAGTGAGGAGCTTCTCTGGAACTCAAGTTGTTCCAGAGCCAGAGTGAAGAACTGTCCCTCCAAGTTTCCTCTTGGTCCTCAGCAGCTCCAGCAGCACTTGATCAGCCGACGTGAGCCGGAGAATAGTTTGGTAGAACTTTATTGTCCCTCAGGAGGTCAGAATAATGGAGGAGCAGCTCGACAGGTACGAGGAGTGACGGCGTTTAAAGATGAAGGAAAACCAACGATTCTCCTTTCTCTGGAGGAGCGACGAGAAAAGGTAGTGACTTCTGAATTCTTGTCGGGATCTTGGGAACAAAGCAACAGATGGAACTCAAAGAGGAAAAATGGAAGGAACTGAAGGACAAACGGGGGATTCTGGGGTCAAGGTCAGATATGGAGGCAGAAACTGTTCCATGATTACATTTGTCTCTGGATCTTCAACTGTTGCCATCATGTGTATTTCTGTGGATTGTTCCAGTTTCTCCATGAACGTCTGAGAAAAGTCAAGGTTTTACAGCAACAAACAAAGTGTTAACTTAGTTGAAACAAACTCACCTGAACATATTCATACAACTTTGATAACAGAGAAAATATATCCATTACTTTCAAAAGTACTTTAAACACTTTGTTCCTCTCGAGCGACTCTGACCAGGTTCAACTGAACTTGTTAACCTAATGATTTTATTTCATTTATTCTCAAAATGTCAAAGTTTTCAATGTGCAAATTCACAGTGTTTTTCTTTTTGAACAGTTTTAAACAAAGTGTTTAAAAATGTGGAGTTAAATCATTGTGTTTTCAAGCTTGAACTCGTGGATGAGAAAGAAATTATTTTTGTAACTGTTGTCACTAAATATGTCGTTCAGTTTCGACTAATGCGCCTCAACAACCAACATTTCCAGTCATTTCAAGTGTTCCATGAATACATTGTCAAACATCTATAATGAGTAAATATATTTTCCCGTCGCACTCATTACTGTGCGGTTAATGAATAACACGAATACAAATAAATACAATCTCAGACCAACATTTGTTATTTTAACAAACTTGAACCTCAGGGTTTTTAATTAACTTCCAGATATTTCATCACAAAAACACGTCTTTCGCGTCGATGAGGTTCATCGTCGTCACACCAGCTTATTATTCTGAGCAACACCATGAGATAAGAATTTGATTATAAAACGTCCAAAGTGACGAGACGGAAAGCAATTGATGCCGAAGTCCAACACCTGCTCACTAAATACGAGTCGAGGTTTCTTCTCTCGTTTCGTGCGACGCCGACAGAATGTGGATCCTGGCGGTTGTTAGTGGAGAACTGGACGGAGGAGAAGAGCTTAATCCTGGCGTGGAGATGCATGACAACCAACATGGAGGTCCTCATGAAGATGTGGTCGATCCGCATTCTCATCATGAGCTGCTTTCGTTCAATCGGACTCTTAAATACCAGCTTCATGAGGCGTGAAGAACGAATGTAAAGTTACATTAATGAAGGCTTTGTGTGTTGATGCTGCTCAGAAGACACCAGTGGAGTCAACATTACTTTAAAAAGTCTCACAGAAACACAGATATCCAGAGATATTTAGTTTGTAAAGCATACACATGAATCATATAACATATAAATATATATATATATCCACGTGATGAGAAATAGAAATGCTCCACAGGCCACACTCACAGGTGATCACGTCAGATACTGACGGGTTTTCTGAGACCACAGACCCGCCAATCAAAGCACATGGTTGTGTGTCTTTATCAGGCCAGTCTCAGACACACCTGCCGACTGATCACCTGGATCTACCTGTGAGGATGAAAAGCTCTGCAAAGGAGAAGTTCATCATCACAGATTTAGACACAGTTGTGAACAATACTTGAGAGAAATTGTTAATTTGTGTACGTAAAAATATGTTTCAGATCTTTGAGTTCATTTCATGAAACACAGTAAGTAAGTAAGTAAGTAAGTAAGTAATATTTATTTATATAGCACTTTTCCAGACCAGGGTCACAAAGCGCTTTAACAATCAAAACAATACTCAAAAAAGTACATACTTTAAAGATCAAGATAATACTGAGAACAACACAGGAGTTCCAGAAAATCAAGGAAAAGCCTGAACAAATAGAAACTTCTTAAGGTGTTTCTTAAAGGAGTCAGTAGATCATCAAACACAGATGTTTCTTGAAGGAGTCAGTAGATCATCAAACATAGATGTTTCTTGAGGGAGTCAGTAGATCATCAAACACAGATGTTTCTTGAAGGAGTCAGTAGATCATCAAACACAGATGTTTCTTGAAGGAGTCAGTAGATCATCAAACACACATGTTTCTTGAAGGAGTCAGTAGATCATCAAACATAGATGTTTCTTGAAGAAGTCAGTAGATCATCAAACACAGATGTTTCTTGAAGGAGTCAGTAGATCATCAAACACAGATGTTTCTTGAAGGAGTCAGTAGATCATCAAACACAGATGTTTCTTGAAGGAGTCAGTAGATCATCAAACACACATGTTTCTTGAAGGAGTCAGTAGATCATCAAACACAGATGTTTCTTGAAGGAGTCAGTAGATCATCAAACACAGATGTTTCTTGAAGGAGTCAGTAGATCATCAAACACACATGTTTCTTGAAGGAGTCAGTAGATCATCAAACACAGATGTTTCTTGAAGGAGTCAGTAGACTCCATCAAGCGGAAACTGGAAGCCAGTGAAGAGTTTTAAGGATCGGAGAAATGTGAGTTCTCCTACTTGAGCGAAACAGAAGCATGTTTATATATTTTTTCAGTGTATATATATATATATATATAAATATATAATTCTTCTAATGTCACCTATAAGTGAGTGAATGAAAACTCACTTGTCAATCAAAGAGTGTGAAGCGCCTGCTGTGGCCTGAAGATGAAGCAGATTCTCTCTGGAGTCCAGGAACTCTGAAGACACTAGCATGTGTTATGTTGACTGGTGATGCTCTCACAGCGAGAGTCATATTGGATCTGGAGGTTACAAGCATGAGGGAACCAATGGGAGACGAGCCTGAGTGAGTGTTAAAGCTGGAGGACACATGCGACGACTGTAAATGAGGCAGAACACGAGTCTCACATTAATGTCACCGTAAAAACAGACGTTTAAACTGGAACAGCAGGTGAGAGAAGGTGAAAAAGGGCATCTAGTCTTTGGGAATGAGGTCCTATAACTCTCAGCTCGCACATCAAGACGGCTGTTAAAAGGTTTTCAGAATAACCAAGCACTGTCATGGTGACGCAGATGGAAGCCATGTTGACTGAGGGCGACGAGAATAAACTGAAGGAGTCACTTTACCTCAGGATCGACCCTTCCATGACCTCTGGTCGTGATGCACGAGTGGATGTTGTGTTGACTCTTGAGTTTTTATCTTCACAAACAACCTCACAACATTCAGTCAAGTGTTCGCTCTACTCTGATCCTTGACCATCACCTCATATTGTTTCATCAATTAAAATGTTGACGTGAGTTTAATGGGACGAATGGCAGAAGCTTTTCTAAAATGGTAAGAAAGGAAGAGTCGTTTGAATCTGACATATTTGTGATAATGATGACAAGGCAGATGTTGATTCAATTCTCTCGGATTGAAAGCCGGAATTGTATTTCCTTTTCCTGATGACGTTTAGATAATTTATCTTAACGTTTAACAACAAACCCAAAATGAAAGTTCATGGCTCATGACTGGAGAAACACAAACAACGTTTCTTCTGCTCGTGGGGAACTTTTTCACTGTAGAAACTGTCAACTCAGTCAAGATGTTTCAACAAATAACTTGTTTCAGTTTTAGCTCCTGGAAGAAAACCCGTGAAAGAGTCGTTTCAATGAGCCTGTGATTGTCTTTTTATGAGGAAAAAGTGAACAAAAGCTAACTTGGAGTTCATGTAGATTCCACAAATGTCTTTTGTCAGCACACGTTTAGCAGATGAGTGTCAGAGGGAACGAAGATATGGAAGTTATTTGCCAAAACCGGCTCGTCAACATTGCAGTGCAGAAGTTATGTCTCCTCCCACAGCCTGAGTCAGTGGGTGACACTCGTCTGATCCACTGCTGTTGGAACGAGTGCTGGACGACACCTGTGCGTCCTCGGTCCCACGAGGCAGATAAGAAGCTATTTGATCCTTCATCATGGACATCCCTGGCAGCTCCTCTCAGCTCTGTGGGACGTTCACGAAGGACGACTTTGACACTGACTGGAGGAAGGTTGGAGAGAGCAGGTTTGCTCAGGTGTTCCAGGTCAGGCTCAAGAAGGGGCAGCAGAAGTGTGCGCTCAAGGTGTTGGACGCAACATTGTGTGGTGACGACTTTTACAGGTGTGTAAGTCCGGCTTCTGTTTTTTAAATGTCCTCGAATCTTTTCGCTGTGAGACGAAAGCATTGTTCCTCGTCACAGGAGACTCATGGACGAGGCGCTCGTCGTATCCAGAGTCAGGTTGAAGTTTGTCGTGTCTCTCTACGGACGCTGCAGTGAAGCGAGTGCGCTGGTGATGGAGTTCATGAGCAACGGTTCGCTGAACAACCTCCTGACCAGTCACACCCTGATGTGGCCAAAGAAGTTCCAGATGATTCACGAGGTTTCCATGGGGATGAGTTTCCTCCACGGCCTGCAACCCCCCCTCCTGCATCTCAACCTGAAGACGTCCAACATCCTGGTGGACGACCATCTTCACCTGAAGGTCAGGGATGAACCAACTGTCACTTGTATCTTCACCGTTTGAATTAAAGTAGCGACAAACATCACAGCAGTGATTACAGATCCTGGTCTGTTGTTGATGTTTAAAACATTTAGATTCTTCTTCGATCTTCAAACATTTATGAGACACTTTGTCTGCACATGTAGAGAAACTATTATCAAGTCATTTTGTATCCATTTTACCTGCTGGCTTGTGTTTTTCATAATGTTCTTCTTTTCATTCTCGCTTCTTTTGGCCCTTCACGCCTCCCTGTATGTGACTTTGCCAGACCTAGAAAATGTAAAAGAGAAAAGAGATCAATGTTCTCCAGCCAAGGTTGACCAGATCCACCATGTTTTCTTTCCACAACAGACGTATATGTTCTATGTTGGAAAATGACAATCTTCTTCATCTGTAACAAACACTGACTTTCTTGAACACCAACAGTTCTTGTCTCTGATTGTGACTTCACGATGCTTCACACATTTTCTTGTGCATGAAGAACTTCTGTCTCAGTCTGTGAATGACATCGTCTGAAAACTATTATTATTTCAAGCACTTTAGAAAAGCTTCATTCACACGATTGAATGCTGTCCTGGATTGTTTAAGGCAGCATCCATCACGGTGGTTATTTTCTCACTCAATGTTTAAATATATCTATACATCGTGAATGTTTGAGGTTTGTTCGAATTAAGTTAAGTCATTTGTAAAAGGTGTAATTCTGTGACTAGTAATGTTTAATGACCATATTAAAGTAAATCAATTCATCTTCTAAAGATTTCAGATGTGGCCACCGTGCGATGGGAAGAAGGGATGAGCAACAGAGAGCTCATGGAGCGTCTGTCGACTCGAGGGAACATGAGCTACATCCCGCCAGAAACGTTCAGTCCAAGAAGTGAAGCTCCAGGAACTGCCTTTGACGTTTACAGGTCATTCAAGTGACTCTGAAAATGCACTCTTAGTGTTTTGCTTTTTAAAAAGTAGTATTTTATGTGTTGATCTTTCATACGTACATTGATCTTTCGGGATCATGTCTTCACACGTTTGGAAATGAAGAACTAGTTGAATCAAAGTCAGTGTTATCATCTGCTTTGATCTGCAGCTTTGCGATCGTAATGTGGGAGATTCTGGCTCAACAGAAACCTCACGCTGGTGAGAGAAAACTTCTCAATTCAACTCATTGTGTCTCCTAACTGTCACCTTGACCTTCAGGCTGCAGCGTGACCTACGTGATCTTGAGTGTCTCACAAGGTAAACGACCACGTGTGGAGATTGTTCCTGAACCGAGACCATCGTGGTGTGATCACATGATCAGAGTCATGACGCACTGTTGGGACCAGGAGCCCAGAAGCAGACCTGAGTTCACAGGTGAGAACTAACTATTGACACGTTCATGTGTCAACATCACACGTGTTTGTTCAAAGACTGGCTGAGTTACTTTCTTGCTTTTCCATCTTAGATTATTCTCGCTTTTAACATGTTTCAGCCACGTTTCAATGGATCTGTGAAGACACACACACACACCCACACACACACACACACACCCACACACACACACACACACACACACACACACACACACACACACACACACATACACACACTTGATGGCTGTTAGTGGTTCATTCTCTCATCATGTGTCAGAAACACAAGCTACAAGTGTGGAGAACAGGCAGAAGAAGGAGGTTTTAGGGACTTGAGATTGATAGATTGATCGAGGCGTTCCTCTTGTCCCTCTTGGTGTGTGTGTGTAGATGTGTGTGTTTTTACAAACTGCTCTACAAAATTGCTTGAAGATAAGCAAGAACTTTGGTAAAAGACCAACAACTGTGACATGACCGGGTCTAGAAAATAACAAATAACATTTACTTTATAACATATTATATGCAGTGAAACTGAGACTTTCTCCAGTGTCATCAGTGGCCCGTCAGTACCAGAACCATTGTCTGGTTTGATGACTCACCTGCTGTGCTTACCTGGTAAACACGTTGTGTAGTGAGTGGAAAGAAAGTTGTTGTGATGCGAATGGTCACGACTCATGGAAACAATATTCCCTGCAGGACGAACATACATCAGAAATGCTTCAGGGACAGTTTGAGACAAAATAACAAGTTCAACTTGGCCTGGAAATCCCTCGGATGTAAATTCAGCATCTGTGAAAGAGAAGGACCGTGTAGTTCATACTTCAGGCCCGGTTCTGTAGAAAACATGAACTGTTGATGGTTGACATGAAAGACAATCCAACTATTTGATCATGGATCAGGAAGAAAAAAACAGACCATGTTGATAAACCTACAGACTGTCGACCAGTTAGATGAGTTTCCACGATGTTCAAGATGACAGAAAGTATTACGAGTTACTTCAGTGAAAATATGTTGATTTTCTGTCCAGATCTGCTAAAACATTGTCACTTCTTTTCTATTCTTCCTCTGCTCTAAACTTGAGTTTCACATCTTGCTCCACTTTTTCACTATTTCCAAAGACATGAACGTTCATGTTCTACAAGTGATCCCATCTTGTGCCTCTGCTGACGACCCCTTGGTTCCTCAGATATCGTGAAGGACTTGGATGCTTTGTGTGATGGAACTATGATCTTCAGCACACGTATGACCGACGACACACTGGAGACCATCGACCCTGAGGTTCGTCACTTTGTTAAACAAGTTTCATGTCAAATGTTTTTTGATCTCGATAACAGACACTGAAGGTTTCATCGACACCACGACATCATCAAGTCATTTCAGAGACAACATTATGAAGGCCAATCACATGATCACAGCTCATCCGTCGACCAATCATCACTGACTGTTTAAATCTGAGACTCTTGTCATGAGCTGTTTTCTCGTCCTTCTATTAGTGACGGTTGATTAACTTTAGTTAACTCATACTGAGAAAGTGAATAATAACAGCAATACAAAGCATTAATAAAAGACTCTCGGGTTCAAAGTGGTTCGATCGCCTCACAGCAAGAAGGTTGCTGGTTCACTTCCAGGTCCAGAGGGCGTCGACTTGTGACCTTTTTGTGTGTAGTTTGTATGTTCTCTCCCTGTTGCGTGGGTTTACTCTGGGTACTCCAGTTTCCTCCCACTGTCCAAAAACATACAGAGGTTGATTGAAAAATTGTCTGTATGAGTGTGTGTGAATGTTGTGTCTTTGTGTGTCCGGAGACGGACTGGCATCCTGTCCAGGGTGTCCCCCGCCTCTCGTGGAGAAACTGGGATATACTTCAGCCCCGAGACCCTCTTTAGTGAATAAGCAGCAACAAAATGGATCAATGAAAGAAACTGTCGTAACTCTATGCTGTCACTCATCAAACTCTGATCATGGATCAAACTGACAAACCTTCGCTAACTCATAACATTAAGTTATTACATACATCCTGGTTAAACATCCTTCTTGCCATGAATCGTGCTGCGGACTCAAGCTGAGCAGGATCACTGACTTATCTTTGCTTAAGATGCATCAAAGTATTCTTTTATCCTGAGAATCATCTTGTTGTTACTTTGGCCTTTCATTGTTTACTCTACACTTGAAGTGATGGGATTCAAATGTTCAGGCAGGAGTGAACTTCAGCATCAATGACAAGTAGAAAAACATGTTGAGTTGTGGATCTACGATCTGACAATGTTCTGACCTCTTACTGTGATGAATGTTTCAGGTCTTTGCTTTTCATTTCAGATTCCTTCGTCCGTATCCCCTGACCTTGCTTCAGGTGACTATCATTAATTTTTCTAAGAGAACGGCTCAACACCGATGATGAAATCCTGATCTGATACAATGTACAAGTATCTTCAGTGCACGAGAGTCAAGCCAACAATCAGCTGAGATGAAAATACGAGGCAGACTTTTACTGAAATATTTAGAACCATATCAGTGGATGAGTACGACATGTTTCAATGATCTTAATTGCTACCATCCATTATGTGAACATAAACCTGTACTTTACCTAGTTAACCTTAGTAGCATTTAAAATACCTTTGGTTCTCCTTTTTTGGTCAAATCTAAAGATCTAGATGAGCTGCTTTTCCTGAATTTACAATCATAGCCAAGTAAATGTGACTTTGAAAAATTGGGCTTGAATTCTACAGAAACAGTCAACTTGAAAAAAAACATATGTTCCTTATCTGATTATGAACATCTCAAAAACAAAATGTTGTTGTTAATCTGTTCTTCACTTATTTTGAGAAAGTCTACGCTTTGATACGACTTTATTTTTGTTGGTTTGCAGATCAGCTCTATGGCCAGAATGTCGTCATTTCTTTCCTCTCCAGGAAGGACTTCGGTTCATTCAGACAAACGGTGAAGAAAGAAGACGTTTTCACAAAGTTTCCTGGTGAACGAAGTCTTCTGCACTTCGCGATCGCGAGCGGTGATGAACTGAGCGTCAGACACGTCTTGAGTCTGGGAGCAGACGTGAACAGCGCCACAGCTCGAGGTTACACTGCACTGATCATCGCTGTCCTCAAGAGGTTGGTCCTGCAGCGTCTTCTTTGTAAAGAGTTCAGGACCTCAAACTTGAACGTTAAATATAGAATATGAAACACATTCTTAAAGTGTGAGTCACATCAAATTGGCATCAAAACCATGAGAACTGCATCCATGTTCTGAGCAAGTGAACAAGGACAAGAACAAGGAGATTCATTCTGATCAGAAACTGCAGACATGATATACATTCAAAATCATCTGCACCAGAGTTGTGCTCATCTTTTCCTAGGTTTTAAGAGAACTTGATGCAAGAACGTTGAGGTTTTTCACAGCAGTCTGGTCCTTTTTTACAACGTTTTCCAAGTGACTCTTGGATAAATGAAACGCCCTCTCGTCCTCGCACAGCTCAAGTACTTCACAATCAGTGGGATCTTGGAAACATGGCCAAGAAAAACCTGCCTGTAAGAAAAAAATCAATTTATCGAGGGTAAAGTAGAATGAGACGGAAAAAATGCTGTTAGTTTAATAATAATAACACCTTTTCTTCATTTCTGGACACTCAAAGTCAACGTGCAAAGTCAATTCAAAGACAGCAAAACACATTCAAACAATTAAAAACAACAGAAATAGAAAGAGAACACTGACACTTCCTGACACTCTTCACAGTCACAGTTTAACCATGAAGAAAGAGCATGAATCACAAGAAAAGAGAGAAATAAGGTGGTTTTGAAGAGATGTTTGGGTAAATGATTCCATGTGTCTTTCTTTACGTGGTTTAGAGTTAAATGCTCTTACTTTAATTCGCTATTCATTTAACAATGAATGTTTTCCACACCCTGCTCAGGTCTCATGAAAACATCAGCTTGTTGCTGGACTATGGAGCAGATGTTTCCAGAGCAGACGAGGATCAGTGGACGCCGCTTCATTTTGCAGTCCAGAACGGCGACGACAGAACAGTCCGTCTGCTCCTGGACAAGGGAGCGTCAGCGGACTCGTGTGAAAAGGGAGGCTGGACGCCGCTACACCTGGCCTGTCAGAACGGACACGAGACCGTGGTGCGTCTGCTTCTATCCCGGATGACCAACGACGCTGTGGAGGCGAAGGAACGAGGGCAGCTCCGGACTCCTCTGCACCTCGCTGCAGCCTTTGGACATGTTCACATCGTGAAGCTGCTTCTCTCTCAGGGAGCAGATCCCAACACTGTGGACCAAACCCTCTCCACGGCTCTGCACCTCGCAGCAGAGGAAGGTCACAACAGGGTCGTCCGGCACTTGATAAAGACGGGAACAAGTGTGAACAGCGTGAACAGTAGAGGTTACACTGCCCTTCATCTGGGGGCCTTGAGCGGCCACACAGGCATCTGCAGACAGCTGCTGTCCAACCAGGCCAGCTCAGAATCCAGAACCCACCAAGGCTGGACCCCCCTGCATCTCGCTGCTCTGAAGGGCCACGAGGCAACAGTGGCTCAGCTGGTGGAGCAGGGGTCCTGCCTGAACGCTGGAGGAGATAACGGATGGACGCCACTTCACCTGGCCTGTCATCACGGTCACTCTGAGGTGGTGGACAAACTTCTGGACGCCAAAGCCGATCCAGATGTGACGGAGGAGGATGAAGGATGGACGCCGCTGCATGTGGCGTGCACGAGCGTCAGTCTGTCCGCTGTCCTTCACTTGATATCCCACAATGCAGCTGTGAATGTGGTGAACAAAGAGAGGGTAACACCTCTGCATATGGCAGCTCAGTGTGGCAGCTCATCCATCGTGGAGGTTCTGCTGCAGAACGGAGCTGACAGAAGCCTGACGGACTCCTGTGGAGCTTCAGCTCTGAATGTGGCGCAGAGGAGCCAGAGATGGGAAATAGTGGAGATGCTGGAGAGAAAATGAGTTAACATCCCAACCAAGATCAGGAAGTGAAATAAATATAGCTTTTATATAATAATTTACATGGTACTTAGGGTAGGTTTTTTTCCAACACGTCGCTGATGGACTTTATGGAAGTTCTTGCATTTTGTATTTAATTCATTTTATTTTCATGTCACATTTTTTTTTGTCTTTCGTAAAGTACTTGCAAGAACAATCTTTCTGACCTTTTCTTATGCAGTAAGAATTTCACATTTCTCAAAAACTAAACTCTAAACTTTGTAACTCTTCTTCTACCATCTCTACATCTCACCACATAGTATTTTTGAGAACAAATGTGTAATCTTGGTATTTTGTTAATTAGATTAAATGATGTGGTGATTCTATTCAATTCAATGTTATTTCAAGTGTCTTATAACAAAGTTCTCAAGACACTTTACAGTTGAAGTAAAACTATAGTGGAGAAAAGAACATCAACTCAAAAATGAGTCAATTACAATGTGGCGTTTTCCTTTTAAGTAAGTACGTAATTAAGCAAGTAATTTGTATTTATATATTGCTTTTCCAGACCAGGGTCACAAAGAACTTAAACAATCAAAACAATACTCAATAAAATATATACTTTAAAGATCAAGATAACACTCAGAACAACACAGATCATGAAGGTCTGACCATGAATAGATCTGAAAGTAAGAACCAGAATTTTAAAATGATCCTGAAAGAAACTAGTGAAGAGTTTGATGGCGAAATGTGAGTTCTTCTACTAGAGCGGCTCAGAATTCTGGCTGCAGAGTTTTGTATGAACTCAACCCTGAACTGTATCATCAACAATCACCAGACTTTGACTTTTGTCCACATTTAGCTTCAAAGTGTTTTCACTCATTGTTTGATTTCTAGCAACAATTGACTAAGTTCAGCCTCTGGGGCTCAGTTGGATCAAAAGAGCAGTAGAGCTGGATGTCATCAGCAAAAATGTGATAAGAAACATCAGGATTTGACCAGAGGAATCATGTACAAACAATAAAGGACCCAGAACAGAACCTTGAGGGACTCCACACAACATATGATTCAGACCTCATTTGATTGACAGATGAAACAGAAAGGTAGGAGGAGAACCACTGGAACACAGACCCAGACCGTCTTCATCCCTCAGTCTTCAGGATCTGGTTCAACTGTGTCAAAGGCTGAGGACAGATCCAACAGAACCAGAACATCATGATGTCACTGGACACTTTAATTAAGGCCTTTTCCGTGGAGTGCTGTTTTAGAAGGCAGAAACCTCGAGCACAACCAGACTCATTGTTGACTGCCTTCTCCTGTGAAGGATGGGGGTAAGACAGATGGATGGAGAGAAGTGTGAAGGAGGGGTAAGTGCTAGAAAAGAGGAGAGTATAGGAGAGTCCATGGTGGTGCTGGATAGAACTCTGGATCCGATGAGAAATAAAAAGGTGTTTAAACTGCATAGGTGATGAATGTAATGGAGAAAAGAAGGATATTCAGAGCTCAGAGTCTAAAACTCCTCCATCATTCTAACTATAGCAGCTTAAGATAAACAGAAAGATTCAGACGGAGCCCGATTCAGTCCTAGTTATAGGCTTTACTGTAAAGTAAGGTTTGAAGATTGTTTTTAAACATAGAGAGGGTGTCTGCACTCTGGACTGAAGCCGCAAGTTGGTTCCACAGCAGAGGGGCTTGAAAACTAAAGGCCTTGGCTCCTAATCTACATTTAGAGATTTGTTGTTTAACTAATAGATGTGAGTTTAAGCTCCTAGAATGTTTATAAGTTTAGATCTTTGATGTATGTTGGTGCTAGAACATGTGAAGTGAGGAGAAGGATTTTAAATTCTACTGAAGTCAATGTGAAGACAGCACAGGTGTGCCTCTAAGTCTTAGTTACAAGCTGCAGGTGAATGAGCTGAAGATTCTGAGAGACTTGAACATCCTGACAGAAGAGACTTACAATAGTCTGAAGGTAACAAAAGAGTTTCTCAGCAGCATCGAAAGGAAGGAAGTGATTTCTCAGATGTTACGAAGGTGGAAGTAGTCGGTCCGTGAGATTTGTGTTATGTGTGACTTCAATGATAATCCTCGTCAAAGCAGACCCTGAATCTTTACAGTGGTCCAGCAGCAGGAGTCACGTCTGGGAAATAGATCAGTAGTTGACGATTGTCTGAGATTCAGGAAATACTTTAAATTTGCAAAGGATTGTGGGATTGTTATAATTTTATATTTTTAAATTTGTCAAACTTAATATAACATAATAATAATAATTCATATAATGCCTTAAAAACACTTTATAATACAGATTCAAGTTTTTAATGATTCGTCCTACACTCTCCTACTGCTCTTTGTCTTTTCTGTAAGAGATTCACTCATTTCTTCCTAAATCTCAAATCCACTATGGATCTGGTCAGCTGGTCTCAATGCAACATATTTAATTTTTCAACCAGAGGAGCTGGTGAAGGGAAGCCTTCGTGTCCTGATGGAACAGTTATTTCTGTGGAGGACGGGGAGACATGTTTGGATTTATGATAACTGATGATTTCTGCTATTTAGAGCTGGTGGATAAATCTGGTGTATCACGAAGTTCCACAAGCGATTGGAATCTTGGATGCCATGTGTCGTCCGGATGAGACTCAGACTTGGTGTTTGAAGGATTAGGTCCAAAAACCGAACGCCTTTCTCATTCAGAACGGTCCATTGACAGCGGTTCTCATCAGCGAAGCCACTGGACTCGTTGATTTTAGATGTTTTTTCAAGGTTCTCTGTCAGGTTAGGAATCTGAGTCAAGGCTGTAAATCGATGATTTTCTCCCATTTTCACTCTGAAGTGAGAAATGTTTCAGTCGCAGCTTCATATTTATCACCAGAGACAGTTGAAGCTCAGGACAAACACGCAGATGGTGTTAAATGAAAGAAAGGTTAGTATTTTTCCTCCTTATCTGATTGAACCGGTTTTGTGTCGCACAAGAAACTATTCAGATTATACAGAAGGAAACAAATGAATCATTCAAACATTTCTTTGTCTCATTTATGCCTTTAAACGTGGACTTTCTGCAGAAGAAAAGGTCAAACTGGAGTGAAATCAAGTTTCATTCTCTGTGCATTTTTGAATGTCACTCTTTTTTTTCTTTTTACTTTCTTTCTCCCATGGATTTTACAGACAAGCACCTCATTTTGTTTTTGACATTTTATTCCTATAAATATGAATTAGATTAATTAGAGTTGTATTCATGTTATTAACAATTTCAGAAAAATATAGTTATCCCTATTTAAGATTAAAAACATTCAGAATGAATAGAGAAATAAACAATGGTTTTCTCATTAGAATTACTGAATTATTCCCAAGTATTTCTTCGAAGGTTCTTAGTTATTCAAGGAAACATTATAGTTACAAGCTTTATCTCAAAAACATTTTTGTATTTCCACATCAAAATCTAAGCTTTAATTGTTGTTTTTGCACCAACAACACTTGATATGATTTGAATGGACTATGAATATCTTATCAACATAATAACAAATAGCAGCTGGATTAATGGCTCAACTAAGAATAGGACAAAACCGAGCCTGTAAAGTGCAACAGAGCAGATCCAGTTGAAACTCATGGTACGTTTTATCGATCTGCTCAGATAACCTCGCGCCTGTTTTTGGAAACTTAATTGCTGTCAAGACAATTCACACCAGAGAAGAATCTTTTAATTGCCACCAACTCCTGATTCCTTCAAGATAAACTTGTGGAACAAAGAGTGATTTTAATGAGAAATAGTCAAACCTACACAAGATTATAGAGTCTATCCCAGTTTCTTCGGACGAGAGGCAGGGGACACCCTGGACACGATGCCAATCTGGACACACAGAGACACACAAAGACAAACAACCATTCACACACACAGTCTTACTGATGGACAAGTTCTCAATCAAGGTGCGAAGAATGTTCTCTGAAGAGTTTTCACCAAGGAAAATGTACTTTATAAAATAAGATACGTGAAATAATCCAACTTGACATATTTTAATGTTCACTTTCTAACTCAACCCTTCTTCCTCCCTCTCAGTGAACTCATCCCTGAGGCCATGAGCTTTGATGACCTTCATCAGACGATTGTTTTCTTCTGTGTGACGTTAGTTTCATGTGCGGACGATCAAACGTTCTCAGACTACGAGTGTTGGCTGGTGTCGCAGATTAAAGACATTTCTAACAATAATGTTAAAAGCACTTAAAATGATCTGATTCCATCACCTGTGAACAAAATAATACCTTAACTGATGAGATGATGAGTGAAGCTCAGCATCTCAACAACAAGGTGATGATCACTGTTCTTTAGCTTCAACACAACTGCAGGTCTGTGATAACTGAGCATAAAGAAAGACTTTCCAACTGCACCAGGATCGACTACAATGGCACTGATGTTGTGAAAACGTTATCATTGTGCAGTGAGGCTGAAGAAAACTCAAGTCCTGCTGAAATGTGCGCGTTGTGGCCTAAAAACATCCTTTTTTAAATTTCTGTTTAAACCCAAAATGACTCTTTTTGAGTAAAGTGTCGACTGTTGCAATTCTGGACAATATGGTTCCTGAGCCACATCAATGGATGGAAAATAACATCTCAGCAGGCTGTGTTTATGTCTGGGAGAAAAACTCAATGTTCAATGTGCACAACAATCACAACCATCATCAGAATAATTGTTGTTGCCATTGGTCGGTTTTTCCCGGATTTTTTTTGAAGAGGCTGCTCAGTGCTGCGGTTTTCTTAGATCATTGCACAGACAACAGGGAGACATTTGAGGAATCATTACAGCTGTATTAAAGCCTCATTAGAGCATCATTACTGGTCGGGAAAAGCGCTCTACGAATATTACTTACTTAGTTAATTATTATAGTCTTATTACAGTCTTATTACAGCATCAATACAGCCTTATTACTTTTTTGAGTATTGTTTTGATTGTTTAAGCGCTTTGTGACCCTGGTCTGGAAAAGCGCTATATAAATAAATATTACTTACTTACTTACTTACTTACTTATTACAGAATCATTACAGCATCATTACAGTCTTATTACAGCCTTATTACAGCATCAATACAGCCTTATTACAGCATCATTAAAGCATCATTACAGTCTTATTACAGCCTTATTACAGCATCAATACAGTCTTATTACAGCACCATTAAAGCATCATTACAGTCTTATTATAGTCTTATCTGGACCCCTTCCCAATATGGCCAATGATGATATGTTTACTCGCTATTCATCATTTCATCGCTGGTTGTCGGAGTGGTGCCCCGCAAACGGGGTTGGCTTAACAACTGGAAAACCTTCTGGGGAAAACCTGGTCTGCTTAGGAGAGACTGATCCATCCCATAATGATCATCTCTCTTGTCTAGCAGTGTTGAGAGTTTTAGTGTAACGTGACTCAGAGCACAGATCAGAAGAACTGCATCTTCACACTCTTCTTCTCCCACAACAGCCACCCGCCTCTAACCACATAGAGGGTCAATCTGACCCGCTTAATAAAACCAAGTAAAAATGTCAGTAGAAGAGCTATTAAAGAAAATCTAATTCAAATAAATCTAAATCAAATAAATACTACCATTGTAGAGGAGAATTAAGTGTGGATTGTTGAATATCCATCCCTGTCCTCAAAAGCTGCACTAATTAATGAACTTATATCAGATAAAACCATTGACTTATTATTCTTAACTGAAACTTGGCTGTCTATAGATGATTATCTTTAAATGAATCAACACCAGCCACACTAACTTTAACGCCCCTCGACGCTCTGGTCGAGGAGGTGGAGTCGCAGCATCAACTCATGTCTTCAACCTTTACTAGACCACAATGTGATTTCAACTCTTTTGAAAGTATTATACTTAGCGTATCTAATACTACCTTGAGATCAGGTCACTTCTCTTTGTTGGAGTCTATCGTCCTCCTGGACCTTATTCTGAATTCTTGTCTGAGTTCCCTGAGTTCTTGACCAGCCTGGTGCTTAAATCAGATAAAGTGATTATTGTTGGTGACTTTAACATCCATGTTGATATAATAATAATAATAATAATAATAATAATAATAATAATAATATGGTCCATGATAGCAGCTATCAGGTTTAACTCTATCCTGGAGTCATTTGGTTTCTCTCAGTATGTTCATGAACGACTCACTGCTTTAAGCTCACATTAGATCTTGTCCTAACATATGGACTTTAAAAATAGAAATTAAAAATGTTATTGTCTCTCCTCAGAATTCACTTCTTTCTGACCATCAATTAATAACCTTTGACTTCATTTTAAATGAGCCGAGTCTACAGAGCAGGATCTCAAAAGATGTCTGTCTGAAAGTGTCGTTACCAAGTTTATGAAATAATTCCCTCAGTGTCAGTAAAACGCCTCAGTGAGTCAAGAAACTCTACCATAGTCACCCCGACATTGATAACTTTGTGGGCAGTTTTACAGACTCGTTGCACAATACGCTTGACTTCATCGCACCACTAACTCAAAAGACTGTTAACAGAAGTAGTCTTGCTCCCTGGTTTACTCAGTAACACGTCAATTAAAACAGGTTTCTAGACGACTAGAGAAGAAATGGTTCATCAAAACATAATGAATTCTACCAGGACTGGCAGGAGAAGTTAAAAATATACAAGACATCTCTTCAGCCAGAGCCTCATATTACTCATCACTTATAGAAGCAAATAAGAATAACCCCAAGTTCTTATTCAGTACTGAAGCCAGGCTGACACGGAGCCATCAGACCATCAGTCCATCAGACCATCAGTCCATCAGTCCATCAGACCATCAGTCCATCAGACCATCAGTCCATCAGTCCATCAGTCCATCAGACCATCAGTCCATCAGTCCATCAGTCCATCAGTCCATCAGTCCATCAGTCCATCAGTCCATCAGTCCATCAGTCCATCAGACCATCAGTCCATCAGTCCATCAGTCCATCAGTCCATCAGTCCATCAGTCCATCAGTCCATCAGTCCATCAGTCCATCAGTCCATCATTCCATCAGTCCATCAGTCCATCAGTCCATCAGTCCATCAGTCCATCCCTCCTCATCTCAGTAGCAGTGACTTTATGAACTTTTTTAATGAAAAAATTGTAACTATTAGAGGAAAGATTCAAGACCTCCTAGATTCTTCTAATACAACCAGTGCAGCCTCACCGGACACAGACACTATGACTGATACATACTTTGACTCCTTTCTACCAGTGACCAGACAAAAACACACATAAATACGTGTCGACATAAACACACATAAATATATGTCAACATAAACACACATAAATATGTGTAGACATAAACACACATAAATAAGTGTCGACATAAACACACATAAATACGTGTCGACATAAACACACATAAATATGTGTAGACATAAACACACATAAATACGTGTCCACATGAACACACATAAATACGTGTCGACATAAACACACATAAATATGTGTTGACATAAACACACATAAATACGTGTCAACATGAACACACATAAATACGTGTCGACATAAACACACATAAATATATGTCAACATAAACACACATAAATATGTGTAGACATAAACACACATTAATAAGTGTCGACATAAACACACATAAATACGTGTCGACATAAACACACATAAATATGTGTAGACATAAACACACATAAATACGTGTCCACATGAACACACATAAATACGTGTCGACATAAACACACATAAATATGTGTTGACATAAACACACATAAATACGTGTCGACATGAACACACATAAATACGTGTCGACATAAACACACATAAATATGTGTAGACATAAACACACATAAATACGTGTCGACATAAACACACATAAATAAGTGTAGACATAAACACACATAAATACTTTTCGACATAAACACATAAATACGTGTCAACATAAACACACATAAATATATGTCGACAAAAACACACATAAATACGTGTCAACATAAACACACATAAATATATGTCGACATAAACACACATAAATAAGTGTCGACATAAACACACATAAATACGTGTCGACATAAACACACATAAATATGTGTAGACATAAACACACATAAATACGTGTCGACATGAACACACATAAATACGTGTCGACATGAACACACATAAATACGTGTCGACATAAACACACATAAATATGTGTAGACATAAACACACATAAATACGTGTCGACATGAACACACATAAATAAGTGTCGACATAAACACACATAAATACGTGTCGACATAAACACACATAAATATGTGTAGACATAAACACACATAAATACGTGTCGACATGAACACACATAAATACTTTTCGACATAAACACACATAAATATGTGTAGACATAAACACACATAAATACGTGTCGACATAAACACACATAAATACGTGTCGACATAAACACACATAAATATGTGTAGACATAAACACACATAAATACGTGTCGACATAAACACACATAAATACGTGTCGACATAAACACACATAAATATGTGTAGACATAAACACACATAAATACGTGTCGACATGAACACACATAAATAAGTGTCGACATAAACACACATAAATACGTGTCGACATAAACACACATAAATATGTGTAGACATAAACACACATAAATACGTGTCGACATAAACACACATAAATACTTTTCGACATAAACACATAAATACGTGTCAACATAAACACACATAAATATATGTCGACAAAAACACACATAAATACATGTCAACATAAACACACATAAATATATGTCGACATAAACACACATAAATAAATGTCGACATAAACACACATAAATACGTGTCGACATAAACACATATAAATACGTGTCGACATAAACACACATAAATAAATGTCGACATAAACACACATAAATACGTGTCGACATAAACACACATAAATACGTGTCGACATAAACACACATAAATACTTGTCGACATAAACACACATAAATACTTGTCGACATAAACACACATAAATATGTGTCGACATAAACACACATAAATACGTGTCGACATAAACACACATAAATACGTGTCGACATAAACACACATAAATACGTGTCGACATAAACACACATAAATACTTGTCGACATAAACACACATAAATACTTGTCGACATAAACACACATAAATACGTGTCGACATAAACACACATAAATACGTGTCGACATAAACACACATAAATACTTGTCGACATAAACACACATAAATACTTGTCGACATAAACACACATAAATACGTGTCGACATAAACACACATAAATATGTGTAGACATAAACACACATAAATACGTGTCCACATGAACACACATAAATACGTGTCGACATAAACACACATAAATATGTGTTGACATAAACACACATAAATACGTGTCGACATGAACACACATAAATACGTGTCGACATAAACACACATAAATATGTGTAGACATAAACACACATAAATACGTGTCGACATAAACACACATAAATAAGTGTAGACATAAACACACATAAATACTTTTCGACATAAACACATAAATACGTGTCAACATAAACACACATAAATATATGTCGACAAAAACACACATAAATACGTGTCAACATAAACACACATAAATATATGTCGACATAAACACACATAAATAAGTGTCGACATAAACACACATAAATACGTGTCGACATAAACACACATAAATATGTGTAGACATAAACACACATAAATACGTGTCGACATGAACACACATAAATACGTGTCGACATGAACACACATAAATACGTGTCGACATAAACACACATAAATATGTGTAGACATAAACACACATAAATACGTGTCGACATGAACACACATAAATAAGTGTCGACATAAACACACATAAATACGTGTCGACATAAACACACATAAATATGTGTAGACATAAACACACATAAATACGTGTCGACATGAACACACATAAATACTTTTCGACATAAACACACATAAATATGTGTAGACATAAACACACATAAATACGTGTCGACATAAACACACATAAATACGTGTCGACATAAACACACATAAATATGTGTAGACATAAACACACATAAATACGTGTCGACATAAACACACATAAATACGTGTCGACATAAACACACATAAATATGTGTAGACATAAACACACATAAATACGTGTCGACATGAACACACATAAATAAGTGTCGACATAAACACACATAAATACGTGTCGACATAAACACACATAAATATGTGTAGACATAAACACACATAAATACGTGTCGACATAAACACACATAAATACTTTTCGACATAAACACATAAATACGTGTCAACATAAACACACATAAATATATGTCGACAAAAACACACATAAATACATGTCAACATAAACACACATAAATATATGTCGACATAAACACACATAAATAAATGTCGACATAAACACACATAAATACGTGTCGACATAAACACATATAAATACGTGTCGACATAAACACACATAAATAAATGTCGACATAAACACACATAAATACGTGTCGACATAAACACACATAAATACGTGTCGACATAAACACACATAAATACTTGTCGACATAAACACACATAAATACTTGTCGACATAAACACACATAAATATGTGTCGACATAAACACACATAAATACGTGTCGACATAAACACACATAAATACGTGTCGACATAAACACACATAAATACGTGTCGACATAAACACACATAAATACTTGTCGACATAAACACACATAAATACTTGTCGACATAAACACACATAAATACGTGTCGACATAAACACACATAAATACGTGTCGACATAAACACACATAAATACTTGTCGACATAAACACACATAAATACTTGTCGACATAAACACACATAAATACGTGTCGACATAAACACACATAAATACTTGTCGACATAAACACACATAAATACTTGTCGACATAAACACACATAAATACGTGTCGACATAAACACACATAAATACGTGTCAACATAAACACACATAAATACGTGTCGACATAAACACACATAAATACGTGTCGACATAAACACACATAAATACGTGTCGACATAAACACACATAAATACGTGTCGACATAAACACACATAAATAAATGTCGACATAAACACACATGAATACGTGTCGACATAAACACTCATAAATACGTGTCGACATAAACACACATAAATACGTGTAGACATAAACACATATAAATACGTGTCGACATAAACACACATAAATACGTGTCGACATAAACACACATGAATACGTGTCGACATAAACACATATAAATACATGTCGACATAAACACACATAAATACATGTCGACATAAACACACATAAATACGTGTCGACATAAACACATATAAATACTTGTCGACATAAACACACATAAATAAATGTCGACATAAACACACATGAATACGTGTCGACATAAACACTCATAAATACGTGTCGACATAAACACACATAAATACGTGTAGACATAAACACATATAAATACGTGTCGACATAAACACACATAAATACGTGTCGACATAAACACACATGAATACGTGTCGACATAAACACACATAAATACGTGTAGACATAAACACATATAAATACGTGTCGACATAAACACACATAAATATGTGTCGACATAAACACATATATATACGTGTCGACATAAACACATATAAATACGTGTCGACATAAACACACATGAATACATGTCGACATAAACACACATAAATACGTGTAGACATGAACACACAAAAATACATGTCGACATAAACACACATAAATACGTGTCGACATAAACACACATAAATATATGTCGACAAAAACACACATAAATGCGTGTCAACATAAACACACATAAATATATGTCGACATAAACACACATAAATAAGTGTCAACATAAACACACATAAATAAGTGTCGACATAAACAAACATAAATACGTGTCGACATAAACACACATAAATATGTGTAGACATAAACACACATAAATATGTGTCGACATGAACACACATAAATACTTTTCGACATAAACACACATAAATACGTGTAGACATAAACACACATAAATAAATATCGACATAAACACACATAAATACGTGTCGACATAAACACATATAAATACGTGTCGACATAAACACACATAAATAAATGTCGACATAAACACACATAAATACGTGTCGACATAAACACACATAAATACGTGTCGACATAAACACACATAAATACTTGTCGACATAAACACACATAAATACTTGTCGACATAAACACACATAAATATGTGTCGACATAAACACACATAAATACGTGTCGACATAAACACACATAAATACGTGTCGACATAAACACACATAAATACGTGTCGACATAAACACACATAAATACGTGTCGACATAAACACACATAAATACTTGTCGACATAAACACACATAAATACTTGTCGACATAAACACACATAAATACGTGTCGACATAAACACACATAAATACTTGTCGACATAAACACACATAAATACTTGTCGACATAAACACACATAAATACGTGTCGACATAAACACACATAAATACGTGTCGACATAAACACACATAAATACTTGTCGACATAAACACACATAAATACGTGTCGACATAAACACACATAAATACGTGTCGACATAAACACACATAAATACTTGTCGACATAAACACACATAAATACTTGTCGACATAAACACACATAAATACGTGTCGACATAAACACACATAAATACTTGTCGACATAAACACACATAAATACGTGTCGACATAAACACACATAAATACGTGTCGACATAAACACACATAAATACTTGTCGACATAAACACACATAAATACGTGTCGACATAAACACACATAAATACTTGTCGACATAAACACACATAAATACGTGTCGACATAAACACACATAAATACGTGTCGACATAAACACACATAAATACGTGTCGACATAAACACACATAAATACGTGTCGACATAAACACACATAAATACTTGTCGACATAAACACACATAAATACTTGTCGACATAAACACACATAAATACGTGTCGACATAAACACACATAAATACTTGTCGACATAAACACACATAAATACTTGTCGACATAAACACACATAAATACGTGTCGACATAAACACACATAAATACGTGTCGACATAAACACACATAGTAAGTAAGTAAGTAATATATATTTATATAGCGCTTTTCGAGACCAGGGTCACAAAGCGCTTTAACAATCAAAACAATACTCAAAACAGTACATACTTCAAAGATCAAGACAACACCGAGAACAACACAGGAGTTCGAGAAATTCAAGGAAAAGCCTGAACAAATAGAAACGTCTTAAGATGTTTCTTAAAGGAGTCAGTAGATCATCAAGAGCAAAGAGAGAGAAGATTGTTCCAAAGCTTAGGAGCAACAGCCTGAAAAGATTTCTCTCCTCTGGTCCTGAGCCGTGTGCGTGGAACCATCAGTAGATTCTGATCCACAGACCTCAGAGCCCGAGCTGGGGTGTAAGGCTGGATCAGATCAGTGATGTAAGGAGGAGCCTGACCATGAATAGATCTGAAAGTAAGAACCAGAATTTTAAAGTTGATCCTGAAAGAAACTGGAAGCCAGTGAAGAGTTTTAAGGACCGGAGAAATGTGAGTTCTTCTACTAGAGCGAGTCAGAATTCTCGCTGCAGAGTTCTGAATCAACTGCAGACGAGACGATTCTTCTTGTTAAGACATGAAAACAAACTGTTACAATAGTCCAGACGAGAAGAAACAAACTCATGGATTATAAGATCCAGATCATGTTCCGACAACATTTTCCTAAGTTTAGAGATTTTTCTCAGTTGAAGGAAACAGTTTCTGGTCAGTTTTCTACAGTGTTGAACAAGAGACATGTCTTTATCAAATACAACACCCAGGTTTCTCAGGCTCAGTTTGACAGACTGACCTAAGTCACCCAAGTACTGACTCAACCCTGGAATCTTATCATCAGGAGCAATCACCAGAGTTTCAGTTTTGTCCACATTAAGCTGTAAAGTGTTTTCACTCAGCCATTGTTTGATTTCTAGCAAACAATTGTAACATAAACATACATAAACATACATAAACATAAATACTTGTCGACATAAACACACATAAATACGTGTCGACATAAACACACATAAATACGTGTCGACATAAACACACATAAATACTTGTCGACATAAACACACATAAATACGTGTCGACATAAACACACATAAATACGTGTCGACATAAACACACATAAATACTTGTCGACATAAACACACATAAATACTTGTCGACATAAACACACATAAATACGTGTCGACATAAACACACATAAATACTTGTCGACATAAACACACATAAATACGTGTCGACATAAACACACATAAATACGTGTCGACATAAACACACATAAATACTTGTCGACATAAACACACATAAATACGTGTCGACATAAACACACATAAATACTTGTCGACATAAACACACATAAATACGTGTCGACATAAACACACATAAATACTTGTCGACATAAACACACATAAATACGTGTCGACATAAACACACATAAATACGTGTCGACATAAACACACATAAATACTTGTCGACATAAACACACATAAATACTTGTCGACATAAACACACATAAATACGTGTAGACATAAACACACATAAATACTTGTCGACATAAACACACATAAATACGTGTCGACATAAACACACATAAATACTTGTCGACATAAACACACATAAATACGTGTCGACATAAACACACATAAATATGTGTAGACATAAACACTCATAAATACGTGTCGACATAAACACACATAAATACGTGTCGACATAAACACACATAAATACGTGTCGACATAAACACACATAAATACTTGTCGACATAAACACACATAAATACGTGTAGACATAAACAGATCGATAGACGATCATGTTTCACTGTTTGTTCAACCAGTGCTGCAGTGAAGTTAGTACTCAGTAGTCGAAGTACAACTGTCGTGGTAGTACTAGTGTGATTTACTTGTTAATACTTTAATCCATACTAACTATGTCGGGAAAAAGAAGAAAGTGGTCGAATATGTACGACATGGATTCACATGTATCACTGATGAGTGAGTACTATCATGATTTGAAACAACAAGTTGATCAACTCTAGTCTCGCAAGCAGCAAAAAGAAAGGAACACTTTAGACATGAATACATAATTATAATACAGAAACATATATACATATTCATGCCTTGAATTTAAAAAAAAATCATATTTTATTTTTCACTAAAGAGGGTTCAGTGAATGCTTTTATGAAACTGGTGGTTCGGTTCCTCCAACAAGGTTAAGAACCACTGGATTAAACAGACGAATAAACCTGCGATGATGAATGTTGAACACCAGGTGGCGGTGTCGACTCTTGGATCACATCGGTGTTTTTACAGTGTTTCTGTCGCTTTGGTGATTTTCTCACTATTAACGTTCAGCAATGAAAACATTCAGTGTAAACTGACAAGAAGTACTTCACTAACAAAGAGTTTCCTCAACAGCAAGGTTTCATGTCAATGAAACACATGGATGGATGGATGGATGGATGGATGGATGGATGGATGGATGGATGGATGGATGGATGGATGGAATGAATTTGAACAACTTTTCCTGTGTAACATGAGTTTTGTAAAACATATTGTACAGTATGTTCTCTGAATACATTTACAGTATTACTAATGTAATGCATGAAAGAAAAACAGTACAAAGTAAAACCGTTTACAGTCCTGAACATGAGAGTAGACATAGAAGACATGTTTGAGATACTGGTGACGGATCTACTTCACTCCTTCACTCCTTCACTCCTTCACTCTTCCGTTCAAATGTCACTTTGCATCATTTCTCTCACCCACTCTCAATGTTTTCAAACACATTATTATCTTCTATGACGAGCTTTGAACGTCTTTCATTCTTATTGTATCGTTTCAAGTCATCTTTGCACAAATATCTTCCTCTTGTTGTGACGTAAAAACAAACCTCTTGCACTTCTGTGAGTTTGTCTTTCAATCCTATGAGGTGCAGAGTAAAACTACAGTAATGTAGAGTAAATGAGATATTATGACATGTATTACTGACCAATACTATACCACATGTTTGATTGAATTCATGCTCGTTCTTCCAACATGTGTTTCACTGTCGATGATTGACGTGTAGCTTAAGTGCATTAGGATTCTGTGCATTTGTCTCTTCTCCCTCTTCCTCCCTCCCTCCATCCTCTTCCTCCATCCATCCTCTTCCTCCCTCCATCCTCCAACAGAATTGTAGAAATGGTCCAAACTATGTGGCGCTTGTTCATATGTTGAGATTCATGTGTTCATCCCTGAGTGACTTAAGTTTCATTGGTTAAAACTACTAACACGACTAACACTAATACTATGATGAGCTCAAATGACTAAATGTTGCGCAGGTTAAACTAATAGTTCTGAGAATTTTCATTCTGTTCAGAGAAAAACACCAAAGCAACTGAGAAAAACTGTAATATTTTCATCTTTAATATATTAATATATTGTATATTGTGTGGATCTAAACAAGGCGGATAAGGAAGTCAAAATAAAATCAGTTGTCGATAATAGTTTCTTTTTCCTGAAGATCCTCGAACCTCATGAGAGATGATCCTCTGTGATGGATGGAGTTGATCTGACGTTTAAAGAGAGGAAAAGATAAACTGTACATTATTTACTGACATCTTGTTAGTTTCAGTCGGAGAGAGAAGACATTGACGTGTCACAGGTTTAGTAGAATGTGGCGGGGCTCGTCCCGTTCGAAAAACGATCACAAATCTCACATATGGAAAGTCAACTGTGCATTTATTTTTCCAGTCCAATGGTGCTCGATATATATACAGTGAGAGGAAACCAAAGAAAATCCAAAAATATTTACAATAAGACAGAACAAAAAAACATAACCTGATCCCAGTTCTTCCGTAGCTAGGGTTCACCAACAGGTTTGTAACGTTCTCCTCATTAAATGTGGTTTAGATCCTTGTTGCTCCACTGTGCAACTCAGGAGAAAGACATTATCCCCCTCCTCTCGGAGGTTGACGATGTGTGGCAACCTAGACAAATAGTCAGCCACCACATTGTCTTTTCCCGCTCGATGCCTGATCTGAAATCTGAAAGGCTGCAGGGAGAGGTACCACCGTGTGAGGCGACTATTATAGTCCTTCATGGTGTTCATCCAAGTCAGAGCTCGATGATCAGTCTCTAGGTCGAATTCCCGGCCAAGCAGGTAGTATTTCAAACTCTTCAGTGCCCACTTAATCGCCAGGCCCTCCTTCTCCACGGCTGAGTATCTGGTCTCTCGAGGTTGGAGCTTGCAGCTTAGATACATGACTGGCTGTTCTTCTCTAGGGTCTCCTTGGGCCAATACTGCTCCCAGTCCAACCTCTGATGCATCCACCTGCACCACAAACTTCTTGCCAAAGTCTGGGCTCACGAGGACAGGGGATGAACAGAGAATGTCTTTAAGGGTCCTGAATGCTCCATCACACTCGTCCGTCCATGTGACCGGGTTCCTCTGGTCTTTACAGGTCAGTGCTGTTAGTGGGGTCGCGATGCTGACAAACCTCCGGTACCAACCAGCCAAACCCAGGAAGGAGCGAAGCTCTTTCTTGGTGCGTGGTCGAGGGCAGTCCCGGATCGCTTCCACCTTGTCCATTTGGGGCCTCACCTCTCCCATTCCCAGCTGGTAGCCCAAGTAACGTACCTTCTGCCGGGCCCACTCACACTTTGACGGGTTGAGTGTCAATCCTGCCTCTCGTATTTTCCCCAGGACCAGCGTCACGAAAATCACCACATCATCCAGGTAGGCCGCACTACAGTGGTCACAGCCCTGGAGATCTCTGTCCATAAGCCTCTGGAACGTCTCTTGGGCTCCGTGCAGGCCGAAGGGCATCTTAGTAAATTGGAACAATCCTGCTGGTGTCCGGAATGCCGTGTATTGCCGACTGGCTTTTGCCAGTGGTACCTGCCAGTATCCCTTACAGAGGTCAAGGGTGGTGATGAACTTGGCTGCCCCGACCTTCTCTAACAAGTCCTCAATCCTTGGCATAGGATAGGCGTCAAACTCTGATACTGCGTTGAGTTTTCAGAAGTCCATGCATATCCGCAGTGACCCATCTTTCTTGAAGACTATGACCACTGGACTGCACCACTCTGAGTTCGATTGCTCAATCACGCCCAGTCGTAGCATCTCCTCCACTTCCAGCTTTAGCCTCCCAACCAGATGTTGTGGGACCCGATATGGTCTCTGCCGGATGGGCTGGCTGTTCTTCAGGCGGGTGACATGCTCCACGACAGTGGTCTTACCCGACTGGCCTGAGAACAAGGCTGCCACCTTTTTGAAGAGCTGCATGAGCTGGGCTTCTTGTTCGGGATACAGATGGGCCAGGTCAGTTCTACATGTCCCCTCTTTGATGGTCTGTGGTCCCGTCTCCAGCTCCTCCTCACTGTCCCCCTCCTGGGCAAGCAAAGCCACCTTCGGTGTCTGGATCGGACGGTCCTTCCACTCCTTTAGTAGGTTCACATGGTATACCTGCTTCTGTCTCTTCCTCTCTGGGTGCAAAATCTCATAGGTTACGGGACCCATTTTCCGTACAACCACATACGGACCTTGCCATTTCTTGAGGAGTTTGTTGGTGGAAGAGGGAAGAAGTAAAAGCACCTTCTGGCCGGGCTGGAACTCACGGAACCGTGCCTGTTGGTCGTACCACCTCTTCTGGCTTCGCTGGGCCTCCCGGAGGTTGACCTCCGCCTCCTCCCGGTACTTTGCCAGTCGCTCCCTCATTTCCAGAACAAACTGCACCACCCCTTTGTCGGTCTGCCTAATGGCTGGACCCTCCCAACTTTTCTGAAGCAGATCCAATGGCCCTTGGACCTCCCAACCATACAGGAGTTCAAATGGGGAGAACCCTGTTGAGGCCTGTGGTACCTCTCTATAAGCAAAGAGGACAAATGGTAACCAACGGTCCCAGTCTTTTCCGGTGTCGTCCACAAACTTCTGCAACATCCGTTTCAGGGTTTGGTTGAACCGTTCTACAAGACCATCTGTCTGTGGATGGTAGGGTGTGGTCCTTATGGCGGAAATTCCCAACTGTTTGTGATACAGCTGCATAAGCCTGGAGGTGAAGTTGGTACCTTGGTCGGTCAGGATCTCGTCAGGGATTCCAACCCTGGAAAACAGTTGCACCAGTGCTCTAAGGACAGCTGGGGCGGTGATTGTGCGCAGGGGAAAAGCCTCAGGGAACCGGGTCGCATAATCACAGACCACCAGGATGTACTGGTGACCTGCACTGCTTTTCACCAGTGGTCCAACAACGTCCATGGCAATCCTGCGGAATGGAGTGGTGATGACAGGGAGAGATTGCAGGTATGCTCGGTCGGACTTATGGGCAGAGCATGTTTTTTGGCATGTGGGGCATGTAGCACAATACTGTTGGGTGTCAGTGTATATGGATGGCCAATGAAACCGGGAACTGATGCGTAAGTATATTTTGTGGTGACCCAAGTGTCCTGACCATGGAATGGTGTGTGCTAGGTGCATGATCAGTGCTCTACAGCACGCAGGAACTACTAGACGTTTGTGTTTATCACCTACCACGTACAGAACATCATTGTCCAACACAACAATTTCTTTCCCCACACAGTTTTCTTTTGCCTCCCCAACCTTGGCAAACAAATGTTATAATGTACCATCTTCCCTCTGCAGTAAAGAGATGTTCTCTGGTACATTCCACAACTCATCCGTTTTTAAAGAATTAGGCTCTAACAGCTTCAACTGCTGCTCAAAGCGGCACTGTCGCCGTGACTTTTTGGGGCCCTTTGTCCCACCATTAAACAGACTACGGTCAAGGTCTGAAAACGGATGGACGGAAGGGTCAATGTCAGTGGTCTTTGGGGTGTCCTGCTCACACAGACCGCTGTTATTGTCTGTGAGTGGTGGGGCACCCACCTTAGTCGTCAATCGAGTTAACACAGGACAGGATGTATCACCATTACACTTAATATGTGTTTTCCCAAAAACATTTAGCTTATTTTCCCCCAGCAAGGGTAACAACACAGGAAAGTCTACTCCCAGGAGCGCTGCAACCGGCAATCGTTCCACTACTCCAAAGTTCATTAAATAGGACTGGCCATCTACTTTTACTGTCAGTTCAGCGGTAGAATATGTATGCTTATCCCCATGTACACATGTTACCTCCTCTTGCTGGCTATAGTCCAGACAGCCTACAGGGACGAAATCCTGTCTAATTAAAGATTTGTGACTACCAATGTCCAAAAGTGCAGTTACCTCTTGCCCATTCACAGTAATAGTTTTATAGCAGTGCAACTGCTCAGTCTCATCAGTTTCCGGCCTCGGTGCATAACAGGCTCCAGTCATTTTTGTCTTTCTCACTGGGCACACAGATGCTTTATGGCCCGGTTGTTGGCAATAAAAGCAAACAAAGTCCTTACCCGATCCACGTCGGTTTGGGGCAGAGTATGAGTTACCTCGTGGCTCCTAGCTCACCGACTCCCGCCTCGCAGTGATGGTGCTGTGGTGGTGGTGGTGGTGGTTGTTGTCTGGATGCTGCCCCGCTCGCCCAGGAAGCTGGTACTCTCCTGGTGTTGAGGTACTGGAGAGCCAGTGTAGCAGCTGTGAGCCCATCCGGTGGTTCGTGCTCCTTCACCCAGGTCCTTACATCCGGAGACAGAACACGAAGAAGCTGTTCCAGGATGATGATCTCCCCGACCTCCTCCTTGGTGTGCTGCTCAGGACGAATCCAGCGTCGGTAGAGTCCCTTCAGGCGATGATAGGTCTCCGTGGGGTTTTCTCCTCCTGGCCTTGCCACCGTCCGGAACTGCTGCCGGTAAGTCTCTGGCGAGATGTCGAACTTCAACAGCAAAGCTGCCTTCTGGTCTCTGTAGCAGTGGGCCCTCTCTTCATCCATCGCGGTGTAGGCCTCCAACGCCTTCCCCGACAGAAGTGGAACAAGCCGGCATGCCCACTCAGTCTCTGGCCAATTCCAGGTTTTAGCGATGCGTTCAAAACGCAAGAGATAATTCTCAATGTCCTCCCCGGTGTTATAGGGTGGTATTTTGGGGTCACTGTAGTACCTGTGGTTGGCTCTCTGCTCCTCAAGTCTGCTACTGGAATAAAAAAACAAAAATATTTACAATAAGACAGAACAAAAAAACATAACCTGATCCCAGTTCTTCAACACGTCCTCACACCCAAGGCGTCATACCGTCCTACGCCGTGCAATGTCCCCCTGGCGTCACTAAGGTAACGTTACAGGGGGGACAAAAAACGGCGGTATTTGCCTACCCGGGTCACCCAGTAATATACAGAGCACCCCCCGACGTCGGATTCAAAACGACCCGGGTTACATTTGACGCGTCGCCCAACTCTTCGTTGCCATGGTAACGTGACGTGACTACCGTAATTCTACAACTATGAAGCGCACTTGAAATGTTTAATGTCAACAGTGCGATTCTAACCCCGATTGTGCTTACCGACCTCAAACCACTTTAAGGAGGTACAGAGTGAATATAAATCGGTAAAAATGCTTAATTTTAATTTTTTGAAGCTTGGATTGTTCACGCATCGCGGAAGTCAAGAGGCTCTCGCGGATTAATACATGCTTAAAAGGTCTTGTAAAAGTGACTATATTGTATATTTGTAGGTGTTTCAACTCCATAAAGTTGACATTGTTTTATGAATCATTATATGTTCTATTTCGCTTGATCCTCTTTATAATCCGGTGCGCTTTTCTATGAAAATAGAATCTTTCATTTAGATTGCATTTATGGACATATGTTTTCTTTTTATTTAGCTTTAGTTTATTGAGCGTCTACGTGACGTTTGTCAACAGTAATCGCGATCCTGCAGAGGTGACGTCACACACGCTAATAAACGCCCCTTCCTCCAAACGCCGGATGATGACGTCACACTTGTTGACAAAGATCGATAGCATTTTGTCCACACGTTTGTTTCATTAACTTGACGGAACCAGGTGCGCGTCACTCGTCTATTGAGGTAAGATATCATTATTGCTTTAAGTCGACTCAGAAATAAGGTTTTATTGCGTGTAATGTAACTTTCTGTGGTGCGTTAACACGAGAGCTAGTTCGCTAACACTTAGCTTTTTAAATTATAATGCAACTCACACACATATTTTGTTTGTTATTTTGAAAGGACGAAAATATATTCAATATTCCAATAAAAAGTTTGCTATATTGGCAGGTCATGGTAGGCGATTTGTTTTATTAATATTCAAGATATTGATTTCATTTATCACTTCCGCATATTAATACAGATAACATATTTATCGTATTAAAGTATATAAGTATACGTTTATTTTAACCCTTTTGGATGAGGGATTTGATCTGTTGTTGTTTTCTTTAAATGAAAGAATATATATAAAATTATAATGAAACGTATTTTAAATTCCAGCATAAATAGGTAAACCAGATGGAAACACAATCAAACAATGGATGAAGGAAACATGGAGAGCTTATCTCTGAATGATCAAGTATACTTGCTTGTATTTATTGATTTATTATATTTAAAAGGGAGCACTAGTATGTTTTTGTTTTGTTTTTGCATGGAAGTGACCTGCAAGAACTGCCCAGAACTCCAGACCTGCTTGACATGAAACCTTTCTCTCTGTGGTTCCTGACAAATGATTTCAAATGTGAAGTAAGTGAGTAATATTTGTAACATAGTGAACACAAACTTGTAAACCTACAGCTCATCCCATCATGGAAATAATCTAAAATGCAATTCTATGTTCTTTTCTAGGTGAGATGGAGTGCTGCATATCAGGTGCTGGACTAACCACTGGAGGTGGAAGGGGTCAACATGTCAAAAGCAGGTGAGATGTTACATCATACACACTTTGGTCATTAAAATAGTCATGTTTGGTAATAATGATCAATACATTTCTGTGGCAGGACGCACTGACATGCTGACGCTTATGGTCAAGGTTTTCTGGCTTCTTTTGTTGGAAACACTTGGTTGTGCCCGTCAAGGTGGAAGGTACACTAGACTGAAGAGTCTTTTTCAATAGATTTTACACTTCAAATGATCAGAATCAAATGACTTCATTAATACAATGTTTTCCAGGTTCTGTTGACTTTCGGACAAAGAGGATTCGACACTGTTAGGGCAGTAAGGAGACGGCAGGAAGTGAAAGATTCTTGAGAAGGAGATGAACCACCTCTGGTCTCTGTCAAGTCGTTGTGATTCCCTGGAAGAGTTGTCTCACATGGCAGCGTCACAGCAAGGTAAGAGTTTATTTAGCAAGTGAAGAACAGAAGTACAGCTGATCATTCTTATTGTCTTATTCTTTTAAGATGCACCATGGGCTTGACTGGTGAGGCTTTGAAGGATCTTCAGAGCCTTTGAGGAGCAGCAGCAAGTCAGCATGACGTCACTCGAACCATGACTCGGACCAGAAACTACTACACACAAGTCTTCGATGAGGACGAGACCATCAACGTCGTGCAGATTCACTCTGATGGTCACTCGTGACATTTGTGACGATCTGTGAACATTTGTTTGATATGAAACCTGTAATAAAGCACAATTTGACTTCATTTTGAATAACATCCCATAGTATTCATCCCAACATGATCAATTCAGTTGTAACTTCAGAGATGCCTATAATTGATACCAATGAATGCTTAAAAAATTTAAATAAAGTTTTTATGATAACAGTTCATATCTTTTATTATGACAGGTTGATAAAAAGCAGCTCATGTACAATATTCATATGGGAGTTAATAGCTTATCCAAAAGTTAAAAGTTTACTACTATTGGAATAATTACATCTATAATCACACTTAATCAATAATATGTATTGCATAAGTTCAAACATAATCATACATTAGTAATCAATAACATGTACATTAATTAACAGAGGCTTGATATTGAGGCTAGTGTGAACTATCATGCTCATTTTCAGACCCGCTGGGAATGAACCGGGGCCAAAAACGTGTTTTTCATGACTGTTGCTCTTTTGCTCTTTTGTGACCTCTGTGACCCTCAGACATATGAAACTTGGTCTGCGTGACCTTTGACACCTCTTAAATCATATGCTTGTGGAACCATAATGATAACTCCTCCCAAACCGGAAGTAGCTTCAGGGAGCACCTAGAGAAACACCCTTGAACATATATGTGTACAAATGGAACATGAAGAACCTCTAAAAGTTTCAGATCATTTAAATCAACAATGGTTGATTTATAGAGCTTCAAAGTCCAGATTTCTCCAAGTTTCCCATGATACCATGGGGCACAGGAAGTTCATAGCAACATCGAAACCACCACAGTTCAACTCAGAATGGAGTCTAGAATAACATATCCAAATATCAGCTCTGAGGTTCAAGTAAAAAAAAAGTTCCCAAATCCATTCCTGGAAAATCAGGTGTCGTCATTTTGTAACATTCAGAGACCATCTTGACAGAAGAATGACAAGCTCTCCCTCATTTTTGCACCGATGGACACCAGATTTCTTACATAGATACTAGGGGACCGTCAAACTATGTAAATTAAATTTGATCTTTCTAACTTCACATGGGCCCACGTGACAGTCTCTTGAAGTTATAGAATTAACCCTTTCATGTCCAACAGGCCACAATAGCCAAAATAGGTCAATAGGTCAGAGATTTCTAAAGCTACTTAAACCAAAATTTACATGTTTGATATTTAGTTCATTATGAACACACACACTAATTTTCAGACCTCCAGGGGCCTCAGACCAGAAACAGGAGCCAAAAAGCACATTTTTTCATAACAGTTGCTATTTTGCTCTAATTTGACCTCTGTGACCCTCAGACATATGAAACTTGGTCTGCGTGACCTTTGACACCTCTTAAATCATATGCTTGTGGAACCATAATGATAACTCCTCCCAAACCGGAAGTAGCTTCAGGAAGCACCTAGAGAAACACCCTTGAACATATATGTGTACAAATGGAACATGAAGAACCTCTAAAAGTTTCAGATCATTTAAATTAACAATGGTCGATTTATAGAGCTTCAAAGTCCAGATTTCTCAAAGTTTCCTATGATACCATGGGGCACAGGAAGTTCATAGCAACATCAAACCACAACAGTTCAACTCAGAATGGAGTCTAGAATAACATATCCAAATATCAGCTCTGAGGTCTGAGTAGAAAAAAAGTTGCCTAAGTCCATTCCTGAAGGATCAGGTCTGCATATTCTGTTACACTTAGAGACCATCTTGACAGAAGAATGACAACCTCTCCCTCATTTTTGGACTCCTTGAACCAAACTTCTCACAGGATAGTAGGATACCATCTGAATGTGTTGTATAAATATCAGCTTTACAAGGGCCTTCATGCCTCTTGAAGTCAGAGAAGTTTTAATGAAGCACAGGCCACTACAAACAAATACATCATGTTGGTGTGTGTAGTTTTCTGATAGTATAACAGCAGTCCTGAGTCACCTATCAATAACATAAATATGTATATTTTTAAGTTCAAACATGTACTGTGGGTCAAACAAAGCTTTTAGACGTGCTGTCTTCTCTTTCATAGTTTGGGTGTAATTTACAAATAGCTCTTCAGTTGCTATTTTAAACGATGATGATTACTGATGATTTAAATCAGTTTTTACTGTTACCCAGATCACATGGAATGACAACATTATGAAAGTTATTGCAAGTGTGGTGATTTCAAGAAAGCAGTGGTTTATCTCTATTTATCTTAAATATCTCCACTGTGTTTTGCTGCATGTTTGTTTGTTTATGTTTGTATTTTGTTGATGTACTTTGGGTGTTGATGGTTAATATTGAGTAGTGAAGGGTTAGGTATAGACAAGCTTATGCTTCATCCTTCTTAATTTGGACATGTTGGGTAAATATTATTCTTTTGACTATAATTATTGTTGGACTAATGTCATTGGTTTTGTTTGTTTGTCTTAAGTTTACTTTCTTATGTAACATGTTTGAAATAAAGCATTAATTCATTCATGATTCATTAACATATGATGTCTGCTTTGCCTGAATATTGTTCATGTTGAACTCTATGTCGATCTCAAACTGGGGTAAACAGAGACTTTGTTACAACTTCTAAATCACCAATAGTCATTTTCACAACACATTACCTGCACTGATGATGAATACTATGGGATGTTATTCAAAATGAAATCAAATTGTGCTTTATTACAGGTTTCATATCAAACAAATGTTCACAGATCGTCACAAATGTCACGAGTAACCATCAGAGTGAATCTGCACGACGTTGATGGTCTCGTCCTCTTCGAAGACTTGTGTGTAGTAGTTTCTGGTCCCAGTCATGGTTCGAGTGACGTCATGCTGACTTGCTGCTGCTCCATGCCACCAGGTAAGCTCTCTGTGTGTGTGTGAATGTTTGCATGTGTATCATTGAAGCTCACCGCTACAGGAAGCGGTGAGCTTAGAAAAACATGTTTTCAGATCTTAACGTTTCAATGGAAGTTTATCTACGACACAAGTTCCATCAGCGTCTCACACTAATTTACTTTATATGGTTCGATGTTACGGTGAAGCCACGCCCACAGAAACCTGAGCCTTTCCACACACTTCAAATATGTTTACACATCTTTATGTACACATTCCCTTGTAAAGTAAAGATGGAACCTTTGACGCCAACTGTTGCTCACTGACCGAGAACTATAAATAGATTTCATGCAGAGATAAGAGTGAAGATGAGGATGATAAGGATGATGATGATGATGATGATGACGACTGACTCGAACTAAAGAATCCTCAACACTCTTCATAGACAAGCAGAAGATAAAGCTCTGCCTCTTTCAGGCTTATGTCGTAGATCCCAGAGTGTGGTATCTCTGAGCACAACACACAAGCTTCGATGAGAAACCTTCTGTCGTCCAGACCTCCTCCACGGACCTCCTCCACGGACCTCCTCCACGTACCTCCTCCACGGACTTCACCACAGACCTACTCCACGGACCTCCTCCACGGACCTCCTCCACAGACCTACTCCACAGACCTCCTCCACGGACCTCCTCCACAGACCTACTCCACGGACCTCCTCCACAGACCTACTCCACGGACCTCCTCCACAGACCTACTCCACGGACCTCCTCCACAGACCCCCTTCACGGACCCCCTTCACGGACTTCTTCCATGCTTCCAGTCTCATGAAGACAAACCTCTTGAAGTGACAACAAAGAGACCTTCACTGAAATGACCAGAAAAGAAGGATCATTCTTTTTGCCCTGAAAGAAGACACTGATTAAATCACGTTTGAATGAAACACTAGAAACATTCATATCTGTTGTTGTTACTGTTCAACAAACAGAATTGACTGTTGACTCATCAACCTTCACGACGAACATCAAGCATGAAAATCTGTTTTACTTTCATAGAAAAGCAAACGCAGACCTCTGCCAAGCTGCTCGAGTCCAGCATCGGATGTATTTATATATATTTTTAAATAACATTGATTATCTCATCATATATTATAATATTATCATGGATTTTCTTTTTCTAACGTGAATAATGTTATTAATGACATCCTGGCTCGTGAAACACACACACACACGCTCTCTCAAGATTAAGAACGTTTACTTTTTATCATTGTTTTAATTTATTTTCAAGATTTCAATTGAATTTAATTAAACAATAGAAATAAAAATCACATTATTCTATGAGTCATTGTCTTGGCATGAGCCAACGATTGTGGAACTCTCAGGACGGATGTTTGGTTTTTCCCTCGCGCTCGTTCACGGGTGAAGAAGCGTTCAAGACGAGAATGAAAGTGAAAACTTCACATCGTCCTCAATAAGGTCTTCATAACTGATCCAATGTTACAGAAGCTCCAGTTTCCTGCTCTGACCCTCGACCTACTCGCGAACCTAGAAGCTTAAAGGAGGAATAGATGTCCTTCAAAATGAAGTGAGCAACATGCATTTTCAACTCAAAAGTCCAACAAGAACAAGTCTTTTCTCAGTTTATTTTCAAGTTTTATGTTTTCAAGTCAAAAGTGGTCATTGAAATCTGTTTCAAGGGAAAGTTTCGTAACAACTGCCTGAGTTTTTAAAACAACCAAAGGTTTATTTTGGTGTAAAACCCTCAGAGACTCTCAGAGCTCCACCCTCGAACCCCTCAGACCCCTCAGACCCCTCAGACTCCTCCCCCCCGGTATATAAGAGCAGGAATTCCACGGAGGATCACACGCGAGTCTTGAGTTCGAAGCATCTCCAGCCACAAAGAGAGTAGACATGGAAGGAGGACAGACTCGAGCTCAGTCCACGACCTACCTGGGCTGGTCCATCTTCAACACCCTGTGCTGTTGTCTGCCTCTGGGCATCGCAGCCATCGTGTTCTCGTGCAAGGTACTGTTCTCTCCTTTCATCTTCGTCTTCTTTGACTTATCTTTGACTTATCTTTGATTCATCGTTGATTTATCTTTGATTCATCATTGATCTCATGCAATTAGTATTATTTAGTCAAAGAAACTCCTTCAATTGTTTGTTTGTTTTAGCTGCTGATGGATGAGGGAGGGGCGAGGGGTCGGGGGGGGCGGGGCCTTCGGGGAAGTTTAATGGGTGTGGGGGGGTGATGGAGGAAGGGAGGGGTGATGAAGGGAGGAAGTGGGGGGGGGGAGGGGAGGAAGGCGTGATAAGAAATAATGAAACAATCTTGTTTGACATTTAAAGTTCTTCCTGAAACGTATCTCGACGAAGGTCGACATCATGTGATCACGAGTCAAGTTTTGTTCTTTCAGGCTCAGACGGCGAACGCCACCGGAGACGCTGTCATCGCCGCCGACGCCTCCAGGATCGCCAAGATCCTCAACATCGTGGCGCTGGTGGTCGGGATTATTTTGCTCATCATCTTCATCGCCCTCAAAGTCACGGCGCAATGATCTGGACTTTATCTCGACATGTGTGTTTTCTTTGTTGAGATTTATTTTTGATATTCTAATCGATGCTGATCACTCTGTTCTAAATAGATCCAATTAAACAAAAGGCTTTTTTTTACCAAACTTGTCAAAGTTTCTTTCATTTTGCACGGTCAGGACGTGGGGGCAGCAAGCCCATGAAAGAGGCCTAGATGTCCTAGAAGACAACAGGAAGATCACAACCATCACTTGTCCAGCGTGTCTTAGGTCTGACCCGGGGCTTCCCTCTAATGTGTCAACCAGACACGCTTTAGTTGACCTGACTTTGTTCTTCCTGTCAATCAACTTCTCCTCCTGCTCCTGAAAGACCCTCAGAACGTCCAGAAACATTTAAGCTTTAATTGAACACGAGAAGCAGCAAAACATTCAAACGTCAGACACAAAGCTTTGCTTCGACCTGAGGCTGGTTTTGTCTCCAGACTATCAACAATCAAAGAAACCTTTATTTGACAAACTCCTTCTGGTCCCAGCGAGACTCTTTGACCTTCACTGCGTCAGTAGATCTTCCAGGTGAGAGAACAGACACATGTCCTTGTGTTTTCTTTCAAGCGCTCTGGTTTCCTGTCACGATCACAGACACGCATGAACTCAACAGCTGCAGAGAAACTTTCCTGCACAGGAAACAAGGTCTCTTACTTCACTGTCGCTCTTGTGTCGTCGCTGAAGTTCCGGCTCTCTTCCTCGCCAGGACTCGCTCCCTCCAGCGTCCTGCCTCCTGCCAAATTGAAATGTTGGATCTGTTCCTTCATCAACTAAAGTCTTACTTCAACTGTAAAGTGTCCTGAGATAACTTAGTTATTTAAAGACACTTGAAATAAAAGTGAATTAAATTGATTGCCTGCAGGTCCGGGCCTGTAGCAGATCTCCGAGGCTCGCCTGCAGAACCTGCACAAGAAGCCACTGGTTGAGCAAACAGTGGAAAAACACTGGACGACTGAGGATTACTGGGACCTTGAAGAAAACCTCCTGGAAGGCTGGGCTGGAGTCAGTGTTCATTTCCTTGACTGTGATGTGGGACAGTGAGTGCAGCAGCAGCAGACAGAAGCCTCCGAGCGACTCCAGCCTCTGGCGCCGGACGAACAGAATCTCGTGGACTTCCTGTCAACACAAGCGTGGACACATGGAACACAGATGCACACGGCAGCAGAGAACATGAAACATGGAGGGATCGTTTCAGGAGGAGCTTGATCTAAAACATATGTTGTCAACTCCTCATTTAAAAACATAATCCAGTGGATTGTTGGCAGGAGGCATGTGAGGAAGTCGCTGGACGTGTCAGGATGTGAACGATAAATAGGAAGTGAGATCAGAGACAGAATTAGACTCGAACATTAACATTGGTCATGTCTCGTCTCGTTTTGTCTGAAGACTTTGATTTGGAAGCCTGAGGACGTTCGATCTGACAGAGGTTTTGGTCTGAAGTTGTTTAAACAGCGATAAAGTAGGAAAGAAGCAGCAGTTAATCCAGACATGTAGACAGACATGTAGACAGACATGTAGACAGACATGTAGACAGACATGTAGACAGACATGTAGACAGACATGTAGACAGACATGTAGACAGACATGTAGACGGACATGGTGACGGACATGTAGACGGACATGTAGACAGACATGTAGACTGACATGTAGACAGACATGTAGACGACATGTAGACAGACATGTAGACGACATGTAGACAGACATGTAGACGACATGTAGACGGACATGTAGACAGACATGTAGACAGACATGTAGACAGACATGTAGACAGACATGTAGACGGACATGTAGACAGACATGTAGACAGACATGTAGACGGACATGTAGACTGACATGTAGACGGACATGTAGACAGACATGTAGACTGACATGTAGACAGACATGTAGACAGACATGTAGACAGACATGTAGACGGACATGTAGACAGACATGTAGACAGACATGTAGACGGACATGTAGACAGACATGTAGACAGACATGTAGACAGACATGTAGACGGACATGTAGACTGACATGTAGACGGACATGTAGACGGACATGTAGACAGACATGTAGACAGACATGTAGACGGACATGTAGACTGACATGTAGACGGACATGTAGACGGACATGTAGACAGACATGTAGACAGACATGTAGACGGACATGTAGACGGACATGTAGACTGACATGTAGACGGACATGTAGACAGACATGTAGACGGACAGCTTCTCAGCACTTCTTCCTCCTGACAGAACAAGTGAGTTTATAGTGATTCTTGCTCACACATCAAATCTGCCTACTTGTTGACTTGAGGTCTTCGTGATGTTCACTCAAAAACACTTTCTTATCCTTAAGCCTCTGTAACCAGTTTGTCAGTAGCTTTGGGTCGTTGTCCATTTGAGAAACGTTTGAACCAAACTTCAACTTCCTGATGTCTTCAGTAGTTCCACATCATTCTCATGATCTAGTTTGTGACGCCAGTCGCTCCTGCAGCCAAACAACTACATAACATGATGGAGTTCACAGTTGAGATGATGTTCTCAGGCTTGGAAGCTTCAAACGTAACTGTGGTCATTATGAACAAACCATTCTTGTTCCTTCAGACCACAGGACATGAAGATCTTTGTCCATGTGTGCATCTGCAAACTGTATTCTGGCCCTTTTATTTTACTGTAGGAGTAATGTTTTCACGCCCAGGACTCACTGTGGATCATGACACATCTCACCAGCTTCAGGGTCTTCACAAGATCTTTAGCTGCTGTTGAAGCGTCTCGTCCTGAGACATGATGGACATTCATGGCGTTTCTGCTGCTGATGGTCTGCACAGGTGAAAGTGGCACCTTCTAGAAACCAAGGATGAAGCAGACTTATGCAAGTCCACAATCCTCTTCCTGAGGTCGGACTTCTTTTGACCATGATATGTTCGCAGAGAAACATTGAGGTTCAGGTGTGTCTTCAAATGCATCCATAGGTGTGACTCAAATCCACTCAAATGTTGTCAATAAACCTGAAGCTTCCAACGACATCAACATCATCTTCATCATCATCATCATCATCGTTATCATCATCATCATCATCATCATCTTCATCATCGTCATCTTCATCATCATCATCATCGTTATCATCATCATCATCATCGTCATCATCATCGTTATCATCATCATCATCATCATCTTCATCATCATCATCGTTATCATCATCATAATCATCGTTATCATCATCATCATCATCTTCATCATCGTCATCTTCATCAACATCATCATCGTTATCATCATCATCATCATCATCGTCATCATCATCGTTATCATCATCATCATCGTCATCATCATCATTATCATCATCATCATCATCATTTTCATCATCTTCATCATCATCATCGTTATCATCATCATAATCATCATCATCGTTATCATCATCATCATCATCTTCATCATCGTCATCATCATCGTTATCATCATCCTCATTGTCATCATCATCGTCATCATCTTCATCTTCAGCTTCATCTTCATCATCATCATCATCATCATCATCTGAAGGGCTTTAAAGGCTCAGTTACCTTCATGTATGTAAACTTATGACTTTAAAGAAAATAATAAAAAAAATGTCATAATAATGTATACATAACATAATGTAATAAACAATTATCTTTGTCATTATTGTGGCATTTAGCAAACAGAAATAATTTATATATTTATTTATATTTATGTAACATAAAACAGGAAACGTTTATTTTGACAGACACACAGACACACAGACACACAGACACACAGACACACAGAAACACAGACACACAGAAACACAGACACACAGACACACAGATACACAGACACACAGACACACAGATACACAGACACACAGACACGCAGACACACAGACACACAGAAACACAGACACACAGACACACAGATACACAGACACACAGACACACAGATACACAGACACACAGACACACAGATACACAGACACACAGACACACAAACACACAGAAACACAGACACACAGATACGCAGACACGCAGACACACAGATACACAGACACACAGAAACACAGACACACAGACACGCAGATACGCAGACACACAGAAACGCAGACACGCAGACACACAGACACACAGACACACAGAAACACAGACACACAGATACACAGACTCACAGATACACAGACACACAGACACACAGATACACAGACACACAGATACACAGACACACAGACACACAGATACACAGACACACAGACACACAGACACACAGACACAGACACACAGACACACAGACACACAGATACACAGACACACAGACACACAGACACACAGAAACACAGACACACAGATACGCAGACACGCAGACACGCAGACACGCAGATACGCAGACACGCAGATACGCAGACACGCAGACACACAGATACACAGACACACAGACACACAGATACACAGATACACAGACACACAGATACACAGATACACAGACACACAGACACACAGACACACAGATACACAGACACACAGATACACAGACACACAGACACACAGAAACACAGACACACAGACACACAGAAACACAGACACACAGACACACAGATACACAGACACACAGACACACAGATACACAGACACACAGATACACAGACACACAGATACACAGACACACAGATACACAGATACACAGATACACAGACACACAGATACACAGATACACAGATACACAGACACACAGATACACAGACACACAGACACACAGAAACAAAGACACACAGATACACAGACACACAGACACACAGATACACAGACACACAGACACACAGATACACAGATACACAGACACACAGACACACAGATACACAGACACACAGACACACAGATACACAGATACACAGACACACAGACACACAGAAACAAAGACACACAGATACACAGACACACAGACACACAGATACACAGACACACAGATACACAGATACACAGACACACAGATACACAGACACACAGATACACAGACACACAGACACACAGACACACAGACACACAGACACACAGAAACGCAGACACACAGATACACAGACACACAGACACACAGATACGCAGACACGCAGACACACAGACACACAGACACGCAGACACGCAGACACGCAGACACACAGATACACAGGTACACAGAAACGCAGACACACAGACACACAGACACACAGACACGCAGAAACGCAGACACGCAGATACGCAGACACGCAGACACGCAGACACGCAGACACGCAGAAACGCAGACACGCAGACACGCAGACACGCAGATACGCAGACACACAGACACACAGAAACACAGACACACAGATACGCAGACACGCAGACACGCAGACACGCAGACACGCAGACACGCAGACACGCAGACACGCAGAAACGCAGACACGCAGACACGCAGACACGCAGACACGCAGACACGCAGATACGCAGACACGCAGACACGCAGACACACAGACACACAGACACACAGATACACAGACACACAGATACACAGATACACAGACACACAGACACACAGATACACAGACACACAGACACACAGATACACAGACACACAGACACACAGACACACAGACACACAGACACAAAGACACACAGATACACAGACACACAGACACACAGATACACAGACACACAGATACACAGACACACAGACACACAGATACACAGATACACAGACACACAGACACACAGACACACAGATACACAGACACACAGATACACAGATACACAGACACACAGATACACAGACACACAGACACACAGATACACAGATACACAGACACACAGACACACAGATACACAGTCACACAGACACACAGACACACAGATACACAGACACACAGACACACAGATACACAGACACACAGACACACAGATACACAGACACACAGACACACAGATACACAGACACACAGACACACAGATACACAGACACACAGACACACAGATACACAGACAGACAGACAGACACACAGACACACAGACAGATAGACAGACTTTTTCCAGAAAACGTTTTGTCTCCATACAAACTTCATTAAGACAGAAGCTGCTTGTGTAACTCAACTCCTCACGTAGAGTAAGAAACATTTTTTGTAAACATGTCAATCCTGGTCAGCAGAGCAAGCTTTTGAGTGAACAACGACTTTGATGTGTGTCAGTGTTACGAGGTAACATTTGTTCCTGCATCCGTTCTGGTTTGAACCTTTCTAAGGGTTTTGTTGTTTGCTTTGGATGAAATAAATGATTAATGGCAGTGAAGCGTGAACTTGATGCTTTCATACAGTTTGACAAGAAAAACTGAGAGCAAGTGAAGAAGTGAAGTGACTGGAAGTTTAAACACGACACGACAGCTGCTTTGGATTTAAACCACAGTTGCCGTGAACGCTGAAGGAAAGTAAACGTTTTCATTTTCGTTCTTCTCAAAAGCAACATTCCAGTCCCAAAGTCCTGCTTCCAGGGAAGCATGTAGGAATGTCTTGTTATTTCCCTGTTTAATGGTCATTTGACCCCTGACCCTCGTTAAAACACGCATGTGGGAAGATAAAGACTCGTTTGTTGATGTCAGGCTCGAGGCCTTTTCTAAAGAGATGAGCACAGACGACTTAAGCGATTAAAGCTTGGACTTTTTTTTTTACAACACATGATAAAGAAAGAAAAAAACCCACAATGCTCAGCATTGATTAAAAGTTCTGTAAAAGAATGTCAAAAGAAAAAATGGCATTTCAATACACAAGTATTTAATTTCCATAAAGGAAGTGACTTTAAAAGCATGAAAAATTCATTCTGACTCGAGACCTTTGTTTGTGAAACTTAGTTTCTTGAAGTTTTTCAGTGTAGAGCAAATTCATTCCGTTCAGCCTTTATTTCTTTGAAAACTTCTATCTTCTCAAATCTTAATCCTAGTCCGTGACTTTGTGCTGTTCTAGTTCCACGAGCGTCTAAAATGAGTCTCTGTTGTTTTTCGACCTAAACAGCAGCGAGATAAACTCAAGCCCTCGGAGCCAGAAATAGACAATTACCTGATAAAAGAATGAATTCCTGAAGGCGTTGTTGAAGTAGTTGTTTTTCGGAAGGCTGGCTGCAATTCGGAGCGAGATGGGAGGAGTCTGTGTGAACAAAAGGTTTATCTGACTATTTTTAAAGAGCTGTCAATCAAATGTTACGGTTTGTAAGTCACTGTAAGCGTTGAAGCAGATGAAGCAAAATAACATCATTTAAATATTTAGTCACAGACAATCGTGAAATCCTTCTGAAATCCGGTCTAAAGCAAGAATATTCATTTAGTATTTTTGTTTCAATCACAAACCGATGAACTCACATCCCAAGGACTTGTTTACATCTATATTTTCATGTATGATTAAAAAAAAATGTTGAAACGAACCAGTTTTTGACTGGTCAACATGTTGATGAGGAACAGGCCGTGCTGGTAGACCAGGACTTCTCTGGGCCCGAGACTGGACGGATCCACGGGGATCAGGTCCCCCTCACACTCCCATTGACGATCCACAACATCAACAAAACAGCTGCATTTCTCTGAGGACGACAGGAATAACTGAAAGAGCGAGAGCTGAAGGCGAGTGTTTGCTGAAACTATTCTCACACACACACACACCTACACACACACACACTCCCATAAAAGGAGCCTCTATTGTTGGCTCGGTCCAGGCAGCTGCTCGCAATTAAAACCTGGACCTTCGAGCTAAACACAGCAACACAGTCAAACACTGAGCGACGTAGAAACGTCTTCCAGATGGACTCAGTCAAACCTCTTTTAAGATAACAAACCACGAGCAAGAATCAATTCAACTTGTACGTGTTTAGCTTTTTTACGAGCTTCACTTCCTGAACTCTGAGATTTCTTTATCCAGTTAACGTTTGGTTCCCTTGTGGTTCCACATAACCTCAGCGACCCGCTTTAGTTCAAGGAGAGGAAAAACAATAGCGACATTCCTTTGACGACACAATCAAGTGCATAAATATTTATGCAGAAAACACTCTTGAGGGCATGTGATCTACACAACCAACGCTGATTGAAAGGCACTGCTGTGATCCAATGAATGCTTGAGTAAAAACACAAAGTTTTTTCTGTCCATCTCTGTTGTCTTCTGTGTTTGTGCTAATTTTCATTATTTTGCGAACACAATAATACACTTGAATGAACACATTTTGTGAAAATAACATTTGACAACACCACTGATGAACTTTTTGATGAACTTTCCCTCAACACTGTGAAGGATGCTAAGCTAACGCGCAAGAAAGACTCAAGACAAAGCAGTTGAACATGTTTCCAGCGCAGTGTAAACGGCGTTGATGAGATCCAGATCAACATACCACAGAGTTCTCCAGACTGAAGCCCCGAACCTCTGAGCAGACCTTTGAGCTGCAGCTCCACCTCCTTGAGTCCATGGAACAGAGGCGAGCGCTGCAGCATCTGATGCCACTCTTCCTCTGAACAAACACCAACAACGTTGTCAAACAAAAGTCACACTTTTGCTCTGTTCTCTCTGTATTGAGTTGACGGATCTTTCATGAAGAAAATAATTAAGAAACCAAACATTTCTATTATATTCTTCATTAGAGAAGCCTTGTGTTGTTGATTTTTCAAAACCATTTGTGTGGTTTTATGAACCTGCTGCACTTTGTTTTCCAATCATCTGGGACTAGTTTATGAGAACCGCTGAGAGGAAGCTTTCAAAAAGGTGTGCGTGTGTGAAACTAATTATTGGGTGTAATTGTCAATATTTTACCTGCACTGTATAAAATCTCTGCCTGTTTTTTTATCCCTTGTTTTGTCTCTGGGTCAAAGGTCAACGACCTTGACCATCGCATATGTATTTATGGAAGCCAGGGAGGTCATTGACCTTTGACCCAGAGACAACACAAGAGATAATACAAGCACATTGGTTTTCATTAGGTCTTCGGGTCAATTTGACCCGGAGATAACACAAGGGCTCAATGTGTGACTGATTTTAGATTAAAATCATCTGCAAAAAAAATTGACTACAAATTAAAAACTGTATGAATCTACATATTTATGTCGAAAAGACATCACAAGGTGATGCAGGTTCCTCAGGCATTATGTCTGGAGCAAAGATACGATCCTACAGCAGGATCGTGTGGCAAGATGGCAGAACAGCAGGAAAGGAAAAACAGGTGAATAAAGAGCCTTGATGAGTTTGGAACGTATGGTTCTCTCAGCGCTTGAATCCAAGACTGAAGTCACTTAAAGACCACACCAGACTGAAGAACAACCACCATCAGGTATTTAAGAAGTATTTTATAGGTTCATGTTGGTTCGTTTATCATCGACGATGCTTCATCAACTTGAAATGTTCCAAAGATGAAGTTATGTAGTGAAAGTTTGCGACAACATTAAACATTTATTCAAGGACATGGAGTTCAGCAGTTGATCTGTCAGCGAGTCTCATTTAGATTCTACATTTAAAGTTTTATCTGATCAACACACATCATGATACGCACATCTAAATACATATTAAACTACATGATTACTACTGAGTTAATTGTATTATAGTAGCACGTCATAATAGTGTGATCATATAGAATCGTGTGTGTTTTCTGTTCAAAGGATTCAATGATGAAGTTGACGTTTCATCGCGACTGAGGATTAGATTCTTCCTGCGACGTTACATTCATGATGAAGGAGCTGAACTTGTCAAGACTGCTGAGGTAACGTCTTATTGTTCCTCTGAAGGGAAGTTAATGTAAACTGGAAATTTTTCTCTTTCTTTGCAGTCATTTATTTTTGTAGATGATTTTGGTGTTTAGTGTTACTTTGCCGTTGTTCTTTATCTTCTTCCGCACTTTCCGGTCTTTTGTTTACTAAATGGTTGCAAGTTACTCCTTTTGCTGTCTATTGCAGAATACTTTCTAACTTGTCGCCATAAAAATATTTACGAAATGATTTAAAGTTTAGATTTTGTAGTGGCGATTTAAAGGATTTAGAACGTTATTTTTCCATTTTATTTAGGTTTTACTTTGTTGTTTTACTTTAACTGTTTTCTCACTCTCTCTCCTCGTGGACTTCATGGATGATCATGTGCAGTATTACCACAGAATTACAATTCATTCAGAACATTTTTCCCTAGTATTCTGTGTTTTTTTGCTGCTCAGACCAACAAACTCTGTCCAGTTTGGATTCATGTTTCTTGCCTGATTTGCTGGATGTATTGGTTTTTGAACATTATGTCAGATGTTGGACTCTTTATTGTATTTAACATGTTTTACTCTTCTTGTGTTTTTGGACTTGATTATATCACATCGTGTAGAAATTTTAACTGTTTCTCTGCACTTGGGTTCCGCTTTTTTCAGATGTGACAAAAAAACAAAAACTAATCGCGGGCTGGTGAACTTTTATCAACAAGCTAAGCTAGCAGCCATCATTTGGTTTTCATTTTCCCAAACAGTTGATAAAAAAAGGTTTTACAGTTTTCTACCTATCATGTGGATGACAGACACACACTGATGAGTACAACAGACTCCAACATCACGGTGACATACACACACACATATACACACTTTAAGGTAAGGTAAAACTAAGGTAAGGTAAAACTTTATTGATTATTATGAATAGTTTTTAGTTCAAATTTAAAGTGTGATAGAAGCTACAGAAATCAGGACAGCGTACATTCCTCAAATAATGAACAAATGCTTTTCTACAAAACTCTGTGTTGTGTTGAACATTTCTCACCTTGCAACTCAAATTCAGAAGATGCTGCTTGTGAGTTCTTCGATGGAGCTAAACTTTGTTGAAGACCAGAGTCCTTAGACTGAGATTCAACTGGTTTGAAGAGCCATGTGGAGATACCTCGAAGAACACAAACCTTCAGTGTCGTGTTAGCAAGAAAGGTAGAAACACTTCAAACTAAATTCTTCAGTAAACACACACAAGATCAATCAAGGCTCATCTACAGCCACATCAACACGAGTTAAGGTTTCTCTTTGATCACCGAAGGTTTAGTTTTGTCCAAAACAGGAAAACATGTCGAATGATTTGCTCAAATATTCCATGTTCATGTGTGACCTAGAAAGACTGAGAGACGCTGAATAAGTACCAGGAATGCTCTGAGCTGATACAAAGCTGGACTGTTTATCATCCAGAAGCTGCTTCAGCCGCTCAAGCTGCGTTTTCTGTTGAAGGAAACCTTTGACCTTCATGTTCTGTTTGTGTCTGCTGCTGAGGACCAGGCCAAATTCCTTGTACCAGAAGCTTCCGCTCAGGACGTCCTACTGAACAGAAAACACTCAACAAAAACATATTTTATGAGATAAAGTTGTTGGTTCCCGCATTCTGACCTCAGCAGTTTCTGCTCGAAGCTCAGAGAATCGCCGGACGCATCGCAGAGTGTTGAGATGTAAATCCAACTGTGTCAGTCTGGAAAAGCTCTGCTCCCAGAACTCTCTCCACCACACTGCTCTCCACTGGAGGAAGAAACAAACATGGAAACCAAACAATAAATCAAACAAGAAGTAAAGGATTGTCACCTGGAAGGTTGCAGGGCCATTTTGAGACTTCCATTTGTCCTGTTCATGTTGTAGCTTCTCCATAGACACTTCCATGTGGTCCAAACTTGACATAAGATCGGAGAGCCAAACGTTCTGCTGCTCCCACTCCTGCTCGTCACCTACATCACACCAGGAACAAACACTCCTGCTCTTCACCTACATCACACCAGGAACAAACACTCCTGCTCTTCATTTACATCACACCAGGAACAAACACTCTTGCTCTTCACCTACATCACACCAGGAACAAACACTCTTGCTCTTCACCTACATCACACCAGGAACAAACACTCTTGCTCTTCACCTACATCACACCAGGAACAAACACTCTTGCTCTTCACCTACATCACACCAGGAACAAACACTCCTGCTCTTCATTTACATCACACCAGGAACAAACACTCTTGCTCTTCACCTACATCACACCAGGAACAAACACTCTTGCTCTTCACCTACATCACACCAGGAACAAACACTCTTGCTCTTCACCTATATCACACCAGGAACAAACACTCTTGCTCTTCACCTATATCACACCAGGAACAAACACTCTTGCTCTTCACCTACATCACACCAGGAACAAACACTCCTGCTCTTCATCTACATCACACCAGGAACAAACACTCTTGCTCTTCATCTACATCACACCAGGAACAAACACTCTTGCTCTTCACCTACATCACACCAGGAACAAACACTCCTGCTCTTCATCTACATCACACCAGGAACAAACACTCTTGCTCTTCACCTACATCACACCAGGAACAAACACTCCTGCTCTTCATCTACATCACACCAGGAACAAACACTCTTGCTCTTCACCTATATCACACCAGGAACAAACACTCTTGCTCTTCACCTACATCACACCAGGAACAAACACTCCTGCTCTTCATCTACATCACACCAGGAACAAACACTCTTGCTCTTCACCTACATCACACCAGGAACAAACATTCTTGCTCTTCACCTACATCACACCAGGAACAAACACTCCTGCTCTTCATCTACATCACACCAGGAACAAACACTCTTGCTCTTCACCTACATCACACCAGGAACAAACACTCCTGCTCTTCATCTACATCACACCAGGAACAAACACTCTTGCTCTTCACCTATATCACACCAGGAACAAACACTCTTGCTCTTCACCTATATCACACCAGGAACAAACACTCTTGCTCTTCACCTACATCACACCAGGAACAAACACTTCTGCTCTTCACCTACATCACACCAGGAACAAACACTCTTGCTCTTCACCTATATCACACCAGGAACAAACACTCTTGCTCTTCACCTACATCACACCAGGAACAAACACTCCTGCTCTTCATCTACATCACACCAGGAACAAACACTCTTGCTCTTCACCTACATCACACCAGGAACAAACACTCTTGCTCTTCACCTACATCACACCAGGAACAAACACTCTTGCTCTTCACCTACATCACACCAGGAACAAACACTCCTGCTCTTCACCTACATCACACCAGGAACAAACACTCGTGCTCTTCACCTACATCACACCAGGAACAAACACTCTTGCTCTTCACCTACATCACACCAGGAACAAACACTCTTGCTCTTCACCTATATCACACCAGGAACAAACACTCTTGCTCTTCATCTACATCACACCAGGAACAAACACTTCTGCTCTTCACTTACATCACACCAGGAACAAACACTCTTGCTCTTCACCTACATCACACCAGGAACAAACACTCCTGCTCTTCACCTACATCACACCAGGAACAAACACTCCTGCTCTTCATTTACATCACACCAGGAACAAACACTTCTGCTCTTCACCTACATCACACCAGGAACAAACACTCTTGCTCTTCACCTACATCACACCAGGAACAAACACTTCTGCTCTTCACCTACATCACACCAGGAACAAACACTCCTGCTCTTCACCTACATCACACAAGGAACAAACACTTCTGCTCTTCACCTACATCACACCAGGAACAAACACTCTTGCTCTTCACCTACATCACACCAGGAACAAACACTCCTGCTCTTCACTTACATCACACCAGGAACAAACACTTCTGCTCTTCACCTACATCACACCAGGAACAAACACTCTTGCTCTTCACCTACATCACACCAGGAACAAACACTCTTGCTCTTCACCTACATCACACTAGGAAAAAACACTCTTGCTCTTCACCTACATCACACCAGGAACAAACACTCTTGCTCTTCATCTACATCACACCAGGAACAAACACTCTTGCTCTTCACCTACATCACACCAGGAACAAACACTCTTGCTCTTCACCTACATCACACCAGGAACAAACACTTCTGCTCTTCATCTACATCACACCAGGAACAAACACTCTTGCTCTTCATCTACATCACACCAGGAACAAACACTCTTGCTCTTCACCTACATCACACCAGGAACAAACACTCCTGCTCTTCACCTACATCACACCAGGAACAAACACTCTTGCTCTTCACCTACATCACACCAGGAACAAACACTCTTGCTCTTCACCTACATCACACCAGGAACAAACACTCCTGCTCTTCACCTACATCACACCAGGAACAAACACTCTTGCTCTTCACCTACATCACACCAGGAACAAACACTCCTGCTCTTCACCTACATCACACCAGGAACAAACACTCCTGCTCTTCACCTACATCACACCAGGAACAAACACTCCTGCTCTTCACCTACATCACACCAGGAACAAACACTTCTGCTCTTCACCTACATCACACCAGGAACAAACACTCTTGCTCTTCACCTACATCACACCAGGAACAAACACTTCTGCTCTTCACCTACATCACACCAGGAACAAACACTCCTGCTCTTCACCTACATCACACAAGGAACAAACACTTCTGCTCTTCACCTACATCACACCAGGAACAAACACTCTTGCTCTTCACCTACATCACACCAGGAACAAACACTTATGCTCTTCATCTACATCACACCAGGAACAAACACTCTTGCTCTTCACCTACATCACACCAGGAACAAACACTCCTGCTCTTCACCTACATCACTCCAGGAACAAACACTCTTGCTCTTCACCTACATCACACCAGGAACAAACACTCTTGCTCTTCACCTACATCACACCAGGAACAAACACTCTTGCTCTTCACCTACATCACACCAGGAACAAACACTCTTGCTCTTCATCTACATCACACCAGGAACAAACACTCTTGCTCTTCACCTACATCACACCAGGAACAAACACTCTTGCTCTTCACCTACATCACACCAGGAACAAACACTCCTGCTCTTCACTTACATCACACCAGGAACAAACACTCTTGCTCTTCACCTACATCACACCAGGAACAAACACTCTTGCTCTTCACCTACATCACACCAGGAACAAACACTCTTGCTCTTCACCTACATCACACCAGGAACAAACACTCTTGCTCTTCACCTACATCACACCAGGAACAAACACTCTTGCTCTTCACCTACATCACACCAGGAACAAACACTCTTGCTCTTCACCTATATCACACCAGGAACAAACACTCTTGCTCTTCACCTACATCACACCAGGAACAAACACTCCTGCTCTTCATTTACATCACACCAGGAACAAACACTCTTGCTCTTCACCTACATCACACCAGGAACAAACACTCTTGCTCTTCACCTACATCACACCAGGAACAAACACTCTTGCTCTTCACCTATATCACACCAGGAACAAACACTCTTGCTCTTCACCTACATCACACCAGGAACAAACACTCCTGCTCTTCATCTACATCACACCAGGAACAAACACTCTTGCTCTTCACCTACATCACACCAGGAACAAACACTCTTGCTCTTCACCTACATCACACCAGGAACAAACACTCTTGCTCTTCACCTACATCACACCAGGAACAAACACTCCTGCTCTTCACCTACATCACACCAGGAACAAACACTCTTGCTCTTCACCTACATCACACCAGGAACAAACACTCTTGCTCTTCACCTACATCACACCAGGAACAAACACTCTTGCTCTTCACCTATATCACACCAGGAACAAACACTCTTGCTCTTCATCTACATCACACCAGGAACAAACACTTCTGCTCTTCACTTACATCACACCAGGAACAAACACTCTTGCTCTTCACCTACATCACACCAGGAACAAACACTCCTGCTCTTCACCTACATCACACCAGGAACAAACACTCCTGCTCTTCATTTACATCACACCAGGAACAAACACTCTTGCTCTTCACCTACATCACACCAGGAACAAACACTCTTGCTCTTCACCTACATCACACCAGGAACAAACACTCTTGCTCTTCACCTACATCACACCAGGAACAAACACTCTTGCTCTTCACCTACATCACACCAGGAACAAACACTCTTGCTCTTCACCTACATCACACCAGGAACAAACACTCCTGCTCTTCATCTACATCACACCAGGAACAAACACTCTTGCTCTTCACCTATATCACACCAGGAACAAACACTCTTGCTCTTCACCTACATCACACCAGGAACAAACACTCTTGCTCTTCATCTACATCACACCAGGAACAAACACTCTTGCTCTTCACCTACATCACACCAGGAACAAACACTCTTGCTCTTCATTTACATCACACCAGGAACAAACACTCTTGCTCTTCACCTATATCACACCAGGAACAAACACTCCTGCTCTTCATTTACATCACACCAGGAACAAACACTCTTGCTCTTCACCTACATCACACCAGGAACAAACACTCTTGCTCTTCACCTACATCACACCAGGAACAAACACTCTTGCTCTTCACCTATATCACACCAGGAACAAACACTCTTGCTCTTCACCTACATCACACCAGGAACAAACACTCCTGCTCTTCATCTACATCACACCAGGAACAAACACTCTTGCTCTTCACCTACATCACACCAGGAACAAACACTCTTGCTCTTCACCTACATCACACCAGGAACAAACACTCTTGCTCTTCACCTACATCACACCAGGAACAAACACTCTTGCTCTTCACCTATATCACACCAGGAACAAACACTCTTGCTCTTCACCTACATCACACCAGGAACAAACACTTCTGCTCTTCACCTACATCACACCAGGAACAAACACTCTTGCTCTTCACCTACATCACACCAGGAACAAACACTCTTGCTCTTCACCTATATCACACCAGGAACAAACACTCTTGCTCTTCACCTACATCACACCAGGAACAAACACTTCTGCTCTTCACCTACATCACACCAGGAACAAACACTCTTGCTCTTCACCTACATCACACCAGGAACAAACACTCTTGCTCTTCACCTACATCACACCAGGAACAAACACTTCTGCTCTTCACCTACATCACACCAGGAACAAACACTCTTGCTCTTCACCTACATCACACCAGGAACAAACACTTCTGCTCTTCACCTACATCACACCAGGAACGAACACTCTTGCTCTTCACCTACATCACACCAGGAACAAACACTTCTGCTCTTCACCTACATCACACCAGGAACAAACACTCTTGCTCTTCACCTACATCACACCAGGAACAAACACTCTTGCTCTTCACCTACATCACACCAGGAACAAACACTTCTGCTCTTCACCTACATCACACCAGGAACAAACACTCTTGCTCTTCACCTACATCACACCAGGAACAAACACTCTTGCTCTTCACCTACATCACACCAGGAACAAACACTTCTGCTCTTCACCTACATCACACCAGGAACAAACACTCTTGCTCTTCCTCTACATATCACCAGGAACAAACACTCTTGCTCTTCACCTTCATCACACCAGGAACAAACACTCTTGCTCTTCATCTACATCACACCAGGAACAAACACTCTTGCTCTTCACCTACATCACACCAGGAACAAACACTCCTGCTCTTCACCTACATCACACCAGGAACAAACACTCTTGCTCTTCAACTACATCACACCAGGAACAAACACTCTTGCTCTTCACCTACATCACACCAGGAACAAACACTCCTGCTCTTCACCTACATCACACCAGGAACAAACACTCTTGCTCTTCACCTACATCACACCAGGAACAAACACTCCTGCTTTTCACCTACATCACACCAGGAACAAACACTCTTGCTCTTCACCTACATCACACCAGGAACAAACACTCTTGCTCTTCACCTACATCACACCAGGAACAAACACTCTTGCTCTTCACCTACATCACACCAGGAACAAACACTTCTGCTCTTCATCTACATCACACCAGGAACAAACACTCTTGCTCTTCACCTACATCACACCAGGAACAAACACTTCTGCTCTTCACCTACATCACACCAGGAACAAACACTCTTGCTCTTCACCTACATCACACCAGGAACAAACACTTCTGCTCTTCACCTACATCACACCAGGAACAAACACTCCTGCTCTTCACCTACATCACACCAGGAACAAACACTCCTGCTCTTCACCTACATCACACCAGGAACAAACACTCTTGCTCTTCACCTACATCACACCAGGAACAAACACTCTTGCTCTTCACCTACATCACACCAGGAACAAACACTCTTGCTCTTCACCTACATCACACCAGGAACAAACACTCCTGCTCTTCACCTACATCACACCAGGAACAAACACTCTTGCTCTTCACCTACATCACACCAGGAACAAACACTCTTGCTCTTCACCTACATCACACCAGGAACAAACACTCTTGCTCTTCACCTACATCACACCAGGAACAAACACTCCTGCTCTTCACCTACATCACACCAGGAACAAACACTGACAGAAATGTGACCAAAGTGAGAATATCAGCCAGTTGTGATGAACCTCCAGTGAGGATGTGTAAAACATCTGGAGACAGGATCAAACTGCGGCGACGACTGTGTCTTCTCTGAGCCTCCATCGTCATGGACTCCTGAAGCTCCAGAGCTGCTTCTCTCAGATGCTTCCCAGACCACGTGACCTGCAGCAACAAGTCTGATTTCATCTGTTCACATCATGGCCACACAAGTGACTCAAGACTAATCTTGCTGGTGTGTATCTGTACAGCTGTGGAAGCTTGTGAAGCCTCTCTGAGAAATGTTCAAGTGCAGACCTGATGGAAGTCCGAGGCCTTCAGGAGCGACTTGAACACAGCAGAGTCCAGATTGGAGAGAATATCGTCCTCCTGTCGTCTCTGCTGTTGTGCGTAAGAGCTTCTCAAACACGTCTCTTGCTTCAAAGCCTTCATCTGGAACACAGCAGCACAAGACAGGAAGTAAGATCTCCTGATGTCCTCCACGATTCAAGAGTCCTCGGTTCGTCCTTCAACAGTTTATCAGTCTTTTCACCGACACTTGCTTATTTAGAAACATTGTTTTTCCCTGTAGTGTCAGAAGAGTGTAACTGCAATCTGTTGCCACATGAATCCATGTGTTCGATAGACTGATAATTTAATTCAACTGATCAAACCACCCAAACATCACAGAACATGTTTATTTAAGGTTGTGTTCGTTCGTCAAAGTGCAGGGATGTGACAGATGTCAATCATCCTGACAAAAGTGTCTTATCAGAAGATAAAGAGGCTGGACGAGCAACAAAAGAGTCACAGGAGGAGAGAGGAAGTATATCTTTGTTATTTTAGAATATTATTATAAAATATATTATTAGTCTATTATCTTTCTTTTCTTTAAATAAATAACATAGAAATAATGAGTCTATTGAGTCTCACCTGTTCAGGGTCCCACTGACATGTCGTGCTGAGCCAACAGGAAGTGGTTACAGGAACCACAGTTTTTCCGAGAACATCCAGTCGAGCTCCGACGACAGTTTCCATCCGACCGGTCACGGCGTCCACCGTCAAGGATCCACATCTGATCGCAACTAACCCTACGATACAAGCGTTCCATGATCCACCGACGAACACAAGAGTCGTGTACCTCGTCCGTCTGGATCCTCCATCGTCCCGACCAGAACCACCGCTTCCCCCGAGACTGGATGGATCTCACAACCCAACACTGGGACACTTAAGCCGGAGCCCATTGGATCTGGAACCTCCAGACCCAGTAACACTGTCAGAGGAGAACCTGCACCTGGATATTGAATGTGTCCTGCAGTACAGAAGAATACACACATATGTATATATATCTCTACTACTAACAACAATAAATATATGTTTTAACTCCACTACTAACAATAATAACTATATGTTTTAACTCACTACTAACAATAATAAATATATGTTTTTAACTCCACTACTAACAATAATAACTATATGTTTTTAACTCCACTACTAACAATAATAACTATATGTTTTTAACTCCACTACTAACAATAATAAATATATGTTTTTAACTCCACTACTAACAATAATAAATATATGTTTTTAACGCCACTACTAACAATAATAAATATATGTTTTTAACTCCACTACTAACAATAATAACTATATGTTTTTAACTCCACTACTAACAATAATAAATATATGTTTTTAAATCCACTACTAACTGAATAAATATATGTTTTTAACTCCAGTACTAACAATAATAAATATATGTTTTTAACTCCACTACTAACAATAATAACTATATGTTTTTAACTCCACTACTAACAATAATAAATATATGTTTTTAACTCCACTACTAACAATAATAAATATATGTTTTTAACTCCACTACTAACAATAATAACTATATGTTTTTAACTCCACTACTAACAATAATAAATATATGTTTTTAACTCCACTACTAACAATAATAAATATATATTTTTAACTCCACTACTAACAATAATAAATATATGTTTTTAACTCCACTACTAACAAAAATAAATATATGTTTTTAACTCCACTACTAACAATAATAAATATATGTTTTTAACTCCACTACTAACAAAAATAAATATATGTTTTTAACTCCACTACTAACAATAATAAATATATGTTTTTAACTCCACTACTAACAATAATAAATATATGTTTTTAACTCCACTACTAACAATAATAAATATATGTTTTTAACTCCACTACTAACAATAATAAATATATGTTTTTAACTCCACTACTAACAATAATAAATATATGTTTTTAACTCCACTACTAACAATAATAAATATATGTTTTTAACTCCACTACTAACAATAATAAATATATGTTTTTAACTCCACTACTAACAAAAATAAATATATGTTTTTAACTCCACTACTAACAATAATAAATATATGTTTTTAACTCCACTACTAACAAAAATAAATATATGTTTTTAACTCCACTACTAACAATAATAAAATATATGTTTTTAACTCCACTACTAACAATAATAAATATATGTTTTTAACGCCACTACTAACAATAATAAATATATGTTTTTAACTCCACTACTAACAATAATAAATATATGTTTTTAACTCCACTACTAACAATAATAAATATATGTTTTTAACCCAACTACTAACAATAATAAATATATGTTTTTAACTCCACTACTAACAATAATAAAATATATGTTTTTAACTCCACAACTAACAATAATAAATATATGTTTTTAACTCCACTACTAACAATAATAAATATATGTTTTTAACTCCACTACTAACAATAATAATATATATGTTTTTAACTCCACTACTAACAATAATAACTATATGTTTTTAACTCCACTAATAACAATAATAAATACATGTTTTTAACTCCACTACTAACAATAATAATATATATGTTTTTAACTCCACTACTAACAATAATAACTATATGTTTTTAACTCCACTACTAACAATAATAATATATATGTTTTTAACTCCACTACTAACAATAATAAATATATGTTTTTAACTCCACTACTAACAATAATAACTATATGTTTTTAACTCTACTACTAACAATAATAAATACATGTTTTTAACTCCACTACTAACAATAATAAATATATGTTTTTAACTCCACTACTAACAATAATAACTATATGTTTTTAACTCCACTACTAACAATAATAAATATATGTTTTTAACTCCACTACTAACAATAATAACTATATGTTTTTAACTCCACTACTAACAATAATAACTATATGTTTTTAACTCCACTACTAACAATAATAACTATATGTTTTTAACTCCACTACTAACAAAAATAAATATATGTTTTTAACTCCACTACTAACAATAATAACTATATGTTTTTAACTCCACTACTAACAATAATAAATATATGTTTTTAACTCCACTACTAACAATAATAAATACATGTTTTTAACTCCACTACTAACAATAATAACTATATGTTTTTAACTCCACTACTAACAATAATAAATATATGTTTTTAACTCCACTACTAACAATAATAAATATATGTTTTTAACTCCACTACTAACAATAATAAATATATGTTTTTAACTCCACTACTAACAATAATAACTATATGTTTTTAACTCCACTACTAACAATAATAAATATATGTTTTTAACTCCACTACTAACAATAATAAAATATATGTTTTTAACTCCACTACTAGCAATAATAAATATATGTTTTTAACTCCACTACTAACAATAATAAATATATGTTTTTAACTCCACTACTAACAATAATAACTATATGTTTTTAACTCCACTACTAACAATAATAAATATATGTTTTAACTCACTACTAACAATAATAAATATATGTTTTTAACTCCACTACTAACAATAATAAATATATGTTTTTAACTCCACTACTAACAATAATAAATATATGTTTTTAACTCCACTACTAACAAAAATAAATATATGTTTTTAACTCCACTACTAACAATAATAAAATATATGTTTTTAACTCCACTACTAACAATAATAAATATATGTTTTTAACTCCACTACTAACAATAATAAATATATGTTTTTAACTCCACTACTAACAATAATAAATATATGTTTTAACTCCACTACTAACAATAATAAATATATGTTTTTAACTCCACTACTAACAATAATAAATATAACCTTTTAACTCCACTACTAACAATAATAAATATATGATTTTAACTCCACTACTAACAATAATAATATATGTTTTTAACTCCACTACTAACAATAATAACTATATGTTTTTAACTCCACTAATAACAATAATAAATACATGTTTTTAACTCCACTACTAACAATAATAACTATATGTTTTTAACTCCACTACTAACAATAATAATATATATGTTTTTAACTCCACTACTAACAATAATATATATGTTTTTAACTCCACTACTAACAATAATAACTATATGTTTTTAACTCCACTACTAACAATAATAACTATATGTTTTTAACTCCACTACTAACAAAAATAAATATATGTTTTTAACTCCACTACTAACAATAATAACTATATGTTTTTAACTCCACTACTAACAATAATAAATATATGTTTTTAACTCCACTACTAACAATAATAAATATATGTTTTTAACTCCACTACTAACAATAATAAATATATGTTTTTAACTCCACTACTAACAATAATAACTATATGTTTTTAACTCCACTACTAACAATAATAAATATATGTTTTTAACTCCACTACTAACAATAATAAAATATATGTTTTTAACTCCACTACTAGCAATAATAAATATATGTTTTTAACTCCACTACTAACAATAATAAATATATGTTTTTAACTGCACTACTAACAATAATAACTATATGTTTTTAACTCCACTACTAACAATAATAAATATATGTTTTAACTCACTACTAACAATAATAAATATATGTTTTTAACTCCACTACTAACAATAATAAATATATGTTTTTAACTCCACTACTAACAATAATAAATATATGTTTTTAACTCCACTACTAACAAAAATAAATATATGTTTTTAACTCCACTACTAACAATAATAAAATATATGTTTTTAACTCCACTACTAACAATAATAAATATATGTTTTTAACTCCACTACTAACAATAATAAATATATGTTTTTAACTCCACTACTAACAATAATAAATATATGTTTTTAACTCCACTACTAACAATAATAAATATATGTTTTTAACTCCACTACTAACAATAATAAATATATGTTTTAACTCCACTACTAACAATAATAAATATATGTTTTTAACTCCACTACTAACAATAATAAATATAACCTTTTAACTCCACTACTAACAATAATAAATATATGATTTTAACTCTACTACTAACTGAATAAATATATGTTTTTAACTCCACTACTAACAATAATAATATATGTTTTTAACTCCACTACTAACAATAATAACTATATGTTTTTAACTCCACTAATAACAATAATAAATACATGTTTTTAACTCCACTACTAACAATAATAACTATATGTTTTTAACTCCACTACTAACAATAATAATATATATGTTTTTAACTCCACTACTAACAATAATATATATGTTTTTAACTCCACTACTAACAATAATAACTATATGTTTTTAACTCCACTACTAACAATAATAACTATATGTTTTTAACTCCACTACTAACAATAATAATATATGTTTTAACTCCACTACTAACAATAATAACTATATGTTTTTAACTCCACTAATAACAATAATAAATACATGTTTTTAACTCCACTACTAACAATAATAATATATATGTTTTTAACTCCACTACTAACAATAATAACTATATGTTTTTAACTCCACTACTAACAATAATAAATATATGTTTTTAACTCCACTACTAACAATAATAACTATATGTTTTTAACTCTACTACTAACAATAATAAATACATGTTTTTAACTCCACTACTAACAATAATAAATATATGTTTTTAACTCCACTACTAACAATAATAATATATATGTTTTTAACTCCACTACTAACAATAATAACTATATGTTTTTAACTCCACTACTAACAATAATAACTATATGTTTTTAACTCCACTACTAACAATAATAAATATATGTTTTTAACTCCACTACTAACAATAATAATATATATGTTTTTAACTCCACTACTAACAATAATAACTATATGTTTTTAACTCCACTACTAACAATAATAACTATATGTTTTTAACTCCACTACTAACAATAATAAATATATGTTTTTAACTCAACTACTAACAATAATAACTATATGTTTTTAACTCCACTACTAACAATAATAAATATATGTTTTTAACTCCACTACTAACAATAATAAATATATGTTTTTAACTCCACTACTAACAATAATAAATATATGTTTTTAACTCCACTACTAACTGAATAAATATATGTTTTTAACTCCACTACTAACTGAATAAATATATGTTTTTAACTCCACTACTAACAATAATAAATATATGTTTTTAACTCCACTACTAACTGAATAAATATATGTTTTTAACTCCACTACTAACAATAATAAATATATGTTTTTAACTCCACTACTAACAATAATAAATATATGTTTTTAACTCCACTACTAACAATAATAAATATATGTTTTTAACTCCACTACTAACAATAATAAATATATGTTTTTAACTCCACTACTAACAATAATAAATATATGTTTTTAACTCCACTACTAACAATAATAAATATATGTTTTTAACTCCACTACTAACAATAATAAATATATGTTTTTAACTCCACTACTAACTGAATAAATATATGTTTTTAACTCCACTACTAACTGAATAAATATATGTTTTTAACTCCACTACTAACAATAATAAATATATGTTTTTAACTCCACTACTAACTGAATAAATATATGTTTTTAACTCCACTACTAACTGAATAAATATATGTTTTTAACTCCACTACTAACAATAATAAATATATGTTTTTAACTCCACTACTAACAATAATAACTATATGTTTTTAACTCCACTACTAACAATAATAAATATATGTTTTTAACTCCACTACTAACAATAATAAATATATGTTTTTAACTCCACTACTAACAATAATAAATATATTTTTTTAACTCCACTACTAACAATAATAACTATATGTTTTTAACTCCACTACTAACAATAATAAATATATGTTTTTAACTCCACTACTAACAATAATAAAATATATGTTTTTAACTCCACTACTAACAATAATAAATATATGTTTTTAACTGCACTACTAACAATAATAACTATATGTTTTTAACTCCACTACTAACAATAATAAATATATGTTTTAACTCACTACTAACAATAATAAATATATGTTTTTAACTCCACTACTAACAATAATAAATATATGTTTTTAACTCCACTACTAACAATAATAAATATATGTTTTTAACTCCACTACTAACAATAATAAATATATGTTTTTTACTCCACCACTAAAAATAATAAATATATGTTTTTAACTCCACTACTAACAATAATAAATATAACTTTTTAACTCCACTACTAACAATAATAAATATATGATTTTAACTCTACTACTAACTGAATAAATATATGTTTTTAACTCCACTACTAACAATAATAAATATATGTTTTTAAATCCACTACTAACAATAATAAATATATGTTTTTAACTCCACTACTAACAATAATAAATATATGTTTTTAACTCCACTACTAACAATAATAAATATATGTTTTTAACTACACTACTAACAATAATAAATATATGTTTTTAACTCCACTACTAACAATAATAAATATATGTTTTTAACTCCACTACTAACAATAATAAATATATGTTTTTAAATCCACTACTAACAATAATAAATATATGTTTTTAACTCCACTACTAACAATAATAAATATATGTTTTTAACTCCACTACTAACTGAATAAATATATGTTTTTAACTCCACTACTAACTGAATAAATATATGTTTTTAACTCCACTACTAACAATAATAAATATATGTTTTTAACTCCACTACTAACAATAATAAATATATGTTTTAACTCACTACTAACAATAATAAATATATGTTTTTAACTCCACTACTAACAATAATAAATATATGTTTTTAACTCCACTACTAACAATAATAACTATATGTTTTTAACTCCACTACTAACAATAATAAATATATGTTTTTAACTCCACTACAAACAATAATAAATATATGTTTTTAACTCCACTACTAACAATAATAAATATATGTTTTTAACTCCACTACTAACAATAATAACTATATGTTTTTAACTCCACTACTAACAATAATAAATATATATTTTTAACTCCACTACTAACAATAATAAATATATGTTTTTAACTCCACTACTAACAATAATAAATATATGTTTTTAACTCCACTACTAACAATAATAACTATATGTTTTTAACTCCACTACTAACAATAATAAATATATGTTTTTAACTCCACTACTAGCAATAATAAATATATGTTTTTAACTCCACTAATAACAATAATAAATATATGTTTTTAACTGCACTACTAACAATAATAACTATATGTTTTTAACTCCACTACTAACAATAATAAATATATGTTTTTAACTCCACTACTAACAATAATAAATATATGTTTTTAACTCCACTACTAACAATAATAAATATATGTTTTTAACTCCACTACTAACAATAATAAATATATGTTTTTAACTCCACTACTAACAATAATAAATATATGTTTTTTACTCCACCACTAACAATAATAAATATATGTTTTTAACTCCACTACTAACAATAATAAATATAACTTTTTAACTCCACTACTAACAATAATAAATATATGATTTTAACTCTACTACTAACTGAATAAATATATGTTTTTAACTCCACTACTAACAATAATAAATATATGTTTTTAAATCCACTACTAACAATAATAAATATATGTTTTTAACTCCACTACTAACAATAATAAATATATGTTTTTAACTCCACTACTAACAATAATAAATATATGTTTTTAACTCCACTACTAACAATAATAAATATATGTTTTTAACTCCACTACTAACTGAATAAATATATGTTTTTAACTCCACTACTAACAATAATAAATATATGTTTTTAACTCCACTACTATCTGAATAAATATATGTTTTTAACTCCACTACTAACAATAATAACTATATGTTTTTAACTCTACTACTAACAATAATAAATACATGTTTTTAACTCCACTACTAACAATAATAAATATATGTTTTTAACTCCACTACTAACAATAATAATATATATGTTTTTAACTCCACTACTAACAATAATAACTATATGTTTTTAACTCCACTACTAACAATAATAACTATATGTTTTTAACTCCACTACTAACAATAATAACTATAACTTTTTAACTCTACTACTAACAATAATAAATATATGTTTTTAACTCCACTACTAACAATAATAAATACATGTTTTTAACTCCACTACTAACAATAATAACCGTATGTTTTTAACTCCACTACTAACAATAATAAATATATGTTTTTAACTCAACTACTAACAATAATAACTATATGTTTTTAACTCCACTACTAACAATAATAACTATATGTTTTTAACTCCACTACTAACAATAATAAATATATGTTTTTAACTCAACTACTAACAATAATAACTATATGTTTTTAACTCCACTACTAACAATAATAAATATATGTTTTTAACTCCACTACTAACAATAATAAATATATGTTTTTAACTCCACTACTAACAATAATAAATATATGTTTTTAACTCCACTACTAACAATAATAAATATATGTTTTTAACTCCACTACTAACAATAATAAATATATGTTTTTAACTCCACTACTAACTGAATAAATATATGTTTTTAACTCACTACTAACAATAATAAATATATGTTTTTAACTCCACTACTAACTGAATAAATATATGTTTTTAACTCCACTACTAACAATAATAAATATATGTTTTTAACTCCACTACTAACTGAATAAATATATGTTTTTAACTCCACTACTAACAATAATAAATATATGTTTTTAGCTCCACTACTAACAATAATAACTATATGTTTTTAACTCCAATACTAACAATAATAAATATATGTTTTTAACTCCACTACTAACAATAATAAATATATGTTTTTAACTCCACTACTAACAATAATAAATATATTTTTTTAACTCCACTACTAACAATAATAACTATATGTTTTTAACTCCACTACTAACAATAATAAATATATGTTTTTAACTCCACTACTAACAATAATAAAATATATGTTTTTAACTCCACTACTAGCAATAATAAATATATGTTTTTAACTCCACTACTAACAATAATAAATATATGTTTTTAACTGCACTACTAACAATAATAACTATATGTTTTTAACTCCACTACTAACAATAATAAATATATGTTTTAACTCACTACTAACAATAATAAATATATGTTTTTAACTCCACTACTAACAATAATAAATACATGTTTTTAACTCCACTACTAACAATAATAAATATATGTTTTTTACTCCACCACTAACAATAATAAATATATGTTTTTAACTCCACTACTAACAATAATAAATATAACTTTTTAACTCCACTACTAACAATAATAAATATATGATTTTAACTCTACTACTAACTGAATAAATATATGTTTTTAACTCCACTACTAACAATAATAAATATATGTTTTTAAATCCACTACTAACAATAATAAATATATGTTTTTAACTCCACTACTAACAATAATAAATATATGTTTTTAACTCCACTACTAACAATAATAAATATATGTTTTTAACTCCACTACTAACAATAATAAATATATGTTTTTAACTCCACTACTAACAATAATAAATATATGTTTTTAACTCCACTACTAAAAATAATAAATATATGTTTTTAAATCCACTACTAACAATAATAAATATATGTTTTTAACTCCACTACTAACAATAATAAATATATGTTTTTAACTCCACTACTAACTGAATAAATATATGTTTTTAACTCCACTACTAACTGAATAAATATATGTTTTTAACTCCACTACTAACAATAATAAATATATGTTTTTAACTCCACTACTAACAATAATAAATATATGTTTTTAACTCCACTACTAACAATAATAAATATATGTTTTTAACTCCACTACTAACAATAATAAATATATGTTTTTAACTCCACTACTAACAATAATAAATATATGTTATTAACTCCACTACTAACAATAATAAATATATGTTTTTAACTCCACTACTAACAATAATAAATATATGTTTTTAACTCCACTACTAACAATAATAAATATATGTTTTTAACTCCACTACTAACAATAATAAATATATGTTTTTAACTCCACTACTAACAATAATAAATATATGTTTTTAACTCCACTACTAACAATAATAAATATATGTTTTAACTCACTACTAACAATAATAAATATATGTTTTTAACTCCACTACTAACAATAATAAATATATGTTTTTAACTCCACTACTAACAATAATAACTATATGTTTTTAACTCCACTACTAACAATAATAAATATATGTTTTTAACTCCACTACTAACAATAATAAAATATATGTTTTTAACTCCACTACTAGCAATAATAAATATATGTTTTTAACTCCACTACTAACAATAATAAATATATGTTTTTAACTGCACTACTAACAATAATAACTATATGTTTTTAACTCCACTACTAACAATAATAAATATATGTTTTAACTCACTACTAACAATAATAAATATATGTTTTTAACTCCACTACTAACAATAATAAATATATGTTTTTAACTCCACTACTAACAATAATAAATATATGTTTTTAACTCCACTACTAACAATAATAAATATATGTTTTTTACTCCACCACTAACAATAATAAATATATGTTTTTAACTCCACTACTAACAATAATAAATATATGTTTTTAACTCCACTACTAACAATAATAAAATATATGTTTTTAACTCCACTACTAACAATAATAAATATATGTTTTTAACTCCACTACTAACAATAATAAATATATGTTTTTAACTCCACTACTAACAATAATAAATATATGTTTTTAACTCCACTACTAACAATAATAAATATATGTTTTTAACTCCACTACTAACTGAATAAATATATGTTTTTAACTCCACTACTAACAATAATAAATATATGTTTTTAACTCCACTACTAACTGAATAAATATATGTTTTTAAATCCACTACTAACTGAATAAATATATGTTTTTAACTCCACTACTAACAATAATAAATATATGTTTTTAACTCCACTACTAACAATAATAACTATATGTTTTTAACTCCACTACTAACAATAATAAATATATGTTTTTAACTCCACTACTAACAATAATAAATATATGTTTTTAACTCCACTACTAACAATAATAAATATATGTTTTTAACTCCACTACTAACAATAATAAATATATGTTTTTAACTGCACTACTAACAATAATAACTATATGTTTTTAACTCCACTACTAACAATAATAAATATATGTTTTAACTCACTACTAACAATAATAAATATATGTTTTTAACTCCACTACTAACAATAATAAATATATGTTTTTAACTCCACTACTAACAATAATAAATATATGTTTTTAACTCCACTACTAACAAAAATAAATATATGTTTTTAACTCCACTACTAACAATAATAAAATATATGTTTTTAACTCCACTACTAACAAAAATAAATATATGTTTTTAACTCCACTACTAACAATAATAAATATATGTTTTTAACTCCACTACTAACAATAATAAATATATGTTTTTAACTCCACTACTAACAATAATAAATATATGTTTTTAACCCCACTACTAACAATAATAAATATATGTTTTTAACTCCACTACTAACAATAATAAAATATATGTTTTTAACTCCACTACTAACAATAATAAATATATGTTTTTAACTCCACTACTAACAATAATAAATATATGTTTTTAACTCCACTACTAACAATAATAACTATATGTTTTTAACTCCACTAATAACAATAATAAATACATGTTTTTAACTCCACTACTAACAATAATAATATATATGTTTTTAACTCCACTACTAACAATAATAATATATATGTTTTTAACTCCACTACTAACAATAACAAATATATGTTTTTAACTCCACTACTAACAATAATAACTATATGTTTTTAACTCTACTACTAACAATAATAAATACATGTTTTTAACTCCACTACTAACAATAATAAATATATGTTTTTAACTCCACTACTAACAATAATAAATATATGTTTTTAACTCCACTACTAACAATAATAAATATATGTTTTTAACTCCACTACTAACAATAATAAATATATGTTTTTAACTCCACTACTAACAATAATAAATATATGTTTTTAACTCCACTACTAACAAAAATAAATATATGTTTTTAACTCCACTACTAACAATAATAAAATATATGTTTTTAACTCCACTACTAACAAAAATAAATACATGTTTTTAACTCCACTACTAACAATAATAAATATATGTTTTTAACTCCACTACTAACAATAATAAATATATGTTTTTAACTCCACTACTAACAATAATAAAATATATGTTTTTAACTCCACTACTAACAATAATAAATATATGTTTTTAACTCCACTACTAACAATAATAAATATATGTTTTTAACTCCACTACTAACAATAATAATATATGTTTTTAACTCCACTACTAACAATAATAACTATATGTTTTTAACTCCACTAATAACAATAATAAATACATGTTTTTAACTCCACTACTAACAATAATAATATATATGTTTTTAACTCCACTACTAACAATAATAATATATATGTTTTTAACTCCACTACTAACAATAACAAATATATGTTTTTAACTCCACTACTAACAATAATAACTATATGTTTTTAACTCTACTACTAACAATAATAAATACATGTTTTTAACTCCACTACTAACAATAATAAATATATGTTTTTAACTCCACTACTAACAATAACAAATATATGTTTTTAACACCACTACTAACAATAATAAATATATGTTTTAACTCACTACTAACAATAATAAATATATGTTTTTAACTCCACTACTAACAATAATAAATATATGTTTTTAACTCCACTACTAACAATAATAAATATATGTTTTTAACTCCACTACTAACAATAATAAATATAACTTTTTAACTCCACTACTAACAATAATAAATATATGATTTTAACTCTACTACTAACTGAATAAATATATGTTTTTAACTCTACTACTAACAATAATAAATATATGTTTTTAACTCCACTACTAACAATAATAAATATATGTTTTTAACTCCACTACTAACAATAATAAATATATGTTTTTAACTCCACTACTAACAATAATAAATATATGTTTTTAACTCCACTACTAACAATAATAAATATATGTTTTTAACTCCACTACTAACAATAATAAATATATGTTTTTAACTCCACTACTAACAATAATAAATATATGTTTTTAACTCCACTACTAACAATAATAAATATATGTTTTAACTCCACTACTAACAATAATAAATATATGTTATTAACTCCACTACTAACTGAATAAATATATGTTTTTAACTCCACTACTAACAATAATAAATATATGTTTTTAACTCCACTACTAACAATAATAAATATATGTTTTTAACTACACTACTAACAATAATAAATATATGTTTTTAACTCTACTACTAACAATAATAAATATATGTTTTTAACTCCACTACTAACAATAATAAATATATGTGTTTAACTCCACTACTAACTGAATAAATATACGTTTTTAACTCTACTACTAACAATAATAAATATATGTTTTTAACTCTACTACTAACAATAATAAATATATGTTTTTAACTCCACTACTAACAATAATAAATATATGTTTTTAACTCCACTACTAACAATAATAAATATATGTTTTTAACTACACTACTAACAATAATAAATATATGTTTTTAACTCTACTACTAACAATAATAAATATATGTTTTTAACTCCACTACTAACAATAATAAATATATGTTTTTAACTCCACTACTAACAATAATAAATATATGTTTTTAACTCCACTACTAACTGAATAAATATATGTTTTTAACTCCACTACTAACAATAATAAATATATGTTTTTAACTCCACTACTAACTGAATAAATATATGTTTTTAACTCCACTACTAACTGAATAAATATATGTTTTTAACTCCACTACTAACAATAATAAATATATGTTTTTAACTCCACTACTAACAATAATAAATATAACTTTTTAACTCCACTACTAACAATAATAAATATAACTTTTTAACTCTACTACTAACTGAATAAATATATGTTTTTAACTCCACTACTAACAATAATAAATATATGTTTTTAAATCCACTACTAACAATAATAAATATATGTTTTTAACTCCACTACTAACAATAATAAATATATGTTTTTAACTCCACTACTAACAATAATAAATATATGTTTTTAAATCCACTACTAACAATAATAAATATATGTTTTTAACTCCACTACTAACAATAATAAATATATGTTTTTAACTCCACTACTAACAATAATAAATATATGTTTTTAACTCCACTACTAACAATAATAAATATATGTTTTTAAATCCACTACTAACAATAATAAATATATGTTTTTAACTCCACTACTAACAATAATAAATATATGTTTTTAACTCCACTACTAACTGAATAAATATATGTTTTTAACTCCACTACTAACTGAATAAATATATGTTTTTAACTCCACTACTAACAATAATAAATATATGTTTTTAACTCCACTACTAACAATAATAACTATATGTTTTTAACTCCACTACTAACAATAATAAATATATGTTTTTAACTCCACTACTAACAATAATAAATATATGTTTTTAACTCCACTACTAACAATAATAAATATATGTTATTAACTCCACTACTAACAATAATAAATATATGTTTTTAACTCCACTACTAACAATAATAAATATATGTTTTTAGCTCCACTACTAACAATAATAAATATATGTTTTTAACTCCACTACTAACAATAATAAATATATGTTTTTAACTCCACTACTAACAATAATAAATATATGTTTTTAACTCCACTACTAACAATAATAAATATATGTTTTTAACTCCACTACTAACAATAATAAATATATGTTTTAACTCACTACTAACAATAATAACTATAACTTTTTAACTCTACTACTAACAATAATAAATATATGTTTTTAACTCCACTACTAACAATAATAAATACATGTTTTTAACTCCACTACTAACAATAATAACCATATGTTTTTAACTCCACTACTAACAATAATAACTATATGTTTTTAACTCCACTACTAACAATAATAAATATATGTTTTTAACTCCACTACTAACAATAATAAATATATGTTTTTAACTCCACTACTAACAATAATAAATATATGTTTTTAACTCCACTACTAACAATAATAACTATATGTTTTTAACTCCACTACTAACAATAATAAATATATGTTTTTAACTCCACTACTAACAATAATAAAATATATGTTTTTAACTCCACTACTAGCAATAATAAATATATGTTTTTAACTCCACTACTAACAATAATAAATATATGTTTTTAACTCCACTACTAACAATAATAAATATATGTTTTTAACTCCACTACTAACAATAATAAATATATGTTTTTTACTCCACCACTAACAATAATAAATATATGTTTTTAACTCCACTACTAACAATAATAAATATAACTTTTTAACTCCACTACTAACAATAATAAATATATGATTTTAACTCTACTACTAACTGAATAAATATATGTTTTTAACTCCACTACTAACAATAATAAATATATGTTTTTAAATCCACTACTAACAATAATAAATATATGTTTTTAACTCCACTACTAACAATAATAAATATATGTTTTTAACTCCACTACTAACAATAATAAATATATGTTTTTAACTCCACTACTAACAATAATAAATATATGTTTTTAACTCCACTACTAACTGAATAAATATATGTTTTTAACTCCACTACTAACAATAATAAATATATGTTTTTAACTCCACTACTAACTGAATAAATATATGTTTTTAACTCCACTACTAACTGAATAAATATATGTTTTTAACTCCACTACTAACAATAATAAATATATGTTTTTAACTCCACTACTAACAATAATAACTATATGTTTTTAACTCCACTACTAACAATAATAAATATATGTTTTTAACTCCACTACTAACAATTATAAATATATGTTTTTAACTCCACTACTAACAATAATAAATATATGTTTTTAACTCCACTACTAACAATAATAAATATATGTTTTTAACTCCACTACTAACAATAATAAATATATGTTTTTAACTGCACTACTAACAATAATAACTATATGTTTTTAACTCCACTACTAACAGTAATAAATACATGTTTTTAACTCCACTACTAACAATAATAAATATATGTTTTTAACTCCACTACTAACAATAATAAATATATGTTTTTAACTCCACTACTAACAATAATAAATATATGTTTTTAACTCCACTACTAACAATAATAAATATATGTTTTTAACTCCACTACTAACAAAAATAAATATATGTTTTTAACTCCACTACTAACAATAATAAAATATATGTTTTTAACTCCACTACTAACAATAATAAATATATGTTTTAACTCACTACTAACAATAATAAATATATGTTTTTAACTCCACTACTAACAATAATAAATACATGTTTTTAACTCCACTACTAACAATAATAAATATATGTTTTTAACTCCACTACTAACAAAAATAAATATATGTTTTTAACTCCACTACTAACAATAATAAAATATATGTTTTTAACTCCACTACTAACAATAATAAATATATGTTTTTAACTCCACTACTAACAATAATAAATATATGTTTTTAACTCCACTACTAACAATAATAAATATATGTTTTTAACTCCACTACTAACAATAATAAAATATATGTTTTTAACTCCACTACTAACAATAATAAATATATGTTTTTAACTCCACTACTAACAATAATAAATATATGTTTTTAACTCCACTACTAACAATAATAAATATATGTTTTTAACTCCACTACTAACAATAATAAAATATATGTTTTTAACTCCACTACTAACAATAATAAATATATGTTTTTAACTCCACTACTAACAATAATAAATATATGTTTTTAACCCCACTACTAACAATAATAAATATATGTTTTTAACTCCACTACTAACAATAATAAAATATATGTTTTTAACTCCACTACTAACAATAATAAATATATGTTTTTAACTCCACTACTAACAATAATAACTATATGTTTTTAACTCTACTACTAACAATAATAAATATATGTTTTTAACTCCACTACTAACAATAATAAATACATGTTTTTAACTCCACTACTAACAATAATAATATATATGTTTTTAACTCCACTACTAACAATAATAACTATATGTTTTTAACTCCACTACTAACAATAATAATTTATATGTTTTTAACTCCACTACTAACAATAATAAATATATGTTTTTAACTCCACTACTAACAATAATAACTATATGTTTTTAACTCTACTACTAACAATAATAAATACATGTTTTTAACTCCACTACTAACAATAATAAATATATGTTTTTAACTCCACTACTAACAATAATAAATATATGTTTTTAACTCCACTACTAACAATAATAAATATATGTTTTTAACTCCACTACTAACAATAATAACTATATGTTTTTAACTCCACTACTAACAATAATAAATATATGTTTTTAACTCCACTACTAACAATAATAAATATATGTTTTTAACTCCACTACTAACAATAATAAATATATGTTTTTAACTCCACTACTAACAATAATAAATATATGTTTTTAACTCCACTACTAACAATAATAAATATATGTTTTTAACTCCACTACTAACAATAATAAATATATGTTTTTAACTCCACTACTAACAATAATAAATATATGTTTTTAACCCCACTACTAACAATAATAAATATATGTTTTTAACTCCACTACTAACAATAATAAAATATATGTTTTTAACTCCACTACTAACAATAATAAATATATGTTTTTAACTCCACTACTAACAATAATAACTATATGTTTTTAACTCTACTACTAACAATAATAACTATATGTTTTTAACTCCACTACTAACAATAATAATATATATGTTTTTAACTCCACTACTAACAATAATAAATATATGTTTTTAACTCCACTACTAACAATAATAACTATATGTTTTTAACTCTACTACTAACAATAATAAATACATGTTTTTAACTCCACTACTAACAATAATAAATATATGTTTTTAACTCCACTACTAACAATAATAAATATATGTTTTTAACTCCACTACTAACAATAATAAATATATGTTTTTAACTCCACTACTAACAATAATAACTATATGTTTTTAACTCCACTACTAACAATAATAAATATATGTTTTAACTCACTACTAACAATAATAAATATATGTTTTTAACTCCACTACTAACAATAATAAATATATGTTTTTAACTCCACTACTAACAATAATAAATATATGTTTTTAACTCCACTACTAACAATAATAAATATAACTTTTTAACTCCACTACTAACAATAATAAATATATGATTTTAACTCTACTACTAACTGAATAAATATATGTTTTTAACTCCACTACTAACAATAATAAATATATGTTTTTAACTCCACTACTAACAATAATAAATATATGTTTTTAACTCCACTACTAACAATAATAAATATATGTTTTTAACTCCACTACTAACAATAATAAATATATGTTTTTAACTCCACTACTAACAATAATAAATATATGTTTTTAACTCCACTACTAACAATAATAAATATATGTTTTTAACTCCACTACTAACAATAATAAATATATGTTTTAACTCCACTACTAACAATAATAAATATATGTTATTAACTCCACTACTAACTGAATAAATATATGTTTTTAACTCCACTACTAACAATAATAAATATATGTTTTTAACTCCACTACTAGCAATAATAAATATATGTTTTTAACTACACTACTAACAATAATAAATATATGTTTTTAACTCTACTACTAACAATAATAAATATATGTTTTTAACTCCACTACTAACAATAATAAATATATGTTTTTAACTCCACTACTAACAATAATAAATATATGTTTTAACTCCACTACTAACTGAATAAATATACGTTTTTAACTCCACTACTAACAATAATAAATATATGTTTTTAACTCCACTACTAACAATAATAAATATATGTTTTTAACTCCACTACTAACAATAATAAATATATGTTTTTAACTCCACTACTAACAATAATAAATATATGTTTTTAACTCCACTACTAACTGAATAAATATATGTTTTTAACTCCACTACTAACAATAATAAATATATGTTTTTAACTCCACTACTAACTGAATAAATATATGTTTTTAACTCCACTACTAACTGAATAAATATATGTTTTTAACTCCACTACAAACAATAATAAATATATGTTTTTAACTCCACTACTAACAATAATAACTATATGTTTTTAACTCCACTACTAACAATAATAAATATATGTTTTAACTCCACTACTAACAATAATAAATATATGTTTTAACTGCACTACTAACAATAATAACTATATGTTTTTAACTCCACTACTAACAATAATAAATATATGTTTTAACTCCACTACTAACAATAATAACTATATGTTTTTAACTCCACTACTAACAATAATAAATATATGTTTTTAACTCCACTACTAACAATAATAAATATATGTTTTTAACTCCACTACTAACAATAATAAATATATGTTTTTAACTCCACTACTAACAATAATAACTATATGTTTTTAACTCCACTACTAACAATAATAAATATATGTTTTTAACTGCACTACTAACAATAATAACTATATGTTTTTAACTCCACTACTAACAATAATAAATATATGTTTTAACTCCACTACTAACAATAATAAATATATGTTTTTAACTCCACTACTAACAATAATAAATATATGTTTTTAACTCCACTACTAACAATAATAAATATATGTTTTTAACTCCACTACTAACAATAATAAATATATGTTTTTTACTCCACCACTAACAATAATAAATATATGTTTTTAACTCCACTACTAACAATAATAAATATAACTTTTTAACTCCACTACTAACAATAATAAATATATGATTTTAACTCTACCACTAACTGAATAAATATATGTTTTTAACTCCACTACTAACAATAATAAATATATGTTTTTAACTCCACTACTAACAATAATAAATATATGTTTTTAACTCCACTACTAACAATAATAACTATATGTTTTTAACTCCACTACTAACAATAATAAATATATGTTTTTAACTCCACTACTAACAATAATAAATATATGTTTTTAACTCCACTACTAACAATAATAAATATATGTTTTTAACTCCACTACTAACAATAATAAATATATGTTTTTAACTCCACTACTAACGGAATAAATATATGTTTTTAACTCCACTACTAACAATAATAAATATATGTTTTTAACTCCACTACTAACAATAATAAATATATGTTTTTAACTCCACTACTAACAATAATAAATATATGTTTTTAACTCCACTACTAACAATAATAAATATATGTTTTTAACTCCACTACTAACAATAATAAATATATGTTTTTAACTCCACTACTAACAATAATAAATATATGTTATTAACTCCACTACTAACTGAATAAATATATGTTTTTAACTCCACTACTAACAATAATAAATATATGTTTTTAACTCTACTACTAACAATAATAAATATATGTTTTTAACTCCACTACTAACAATAATAAATATATGTTTTAACTCCACTACTAACAATAATAAATATATGTTATTAACTCCACTACTAACTGAATAAATATATGTTTTTAACTCCACTACTAACAATAATAAATATATGTTTTTAACTCTACTACTAACAATAATAAATATATGTTTTTAACTCCACTACTAACTGAATAAATATATGTTATTAACTCCACTACTAACTGAATAAATATATGTTTTTAACTCCACTACTAACAATAATAAATATATGTTTTTAACTCTACTACTAACAATAATAAATATATGTTTTTAACTCCACTACTAACTGAATAAATATACGTTTTTAACTCCACTACTAACAATAATAAATATATGTTTTTAACTCCACTACTAACTGAATAAATATATGTTTTTAACTCCACTACTAACAATAATAAATATATGTTTTTAACTCCACTACTAACAATAATAAATATATGTTTTTAACTCCACTACTAACAATAATAAATATATGTTTTTAACTCCACTACTAACTGAATAAATATATGTTTTTAACTCCACTACTAACAATAATAAATATATGTTTTTAACTCCACTACTAACTGAATAAATATATGTTTTTAACTTCACTACTAACAATAATAAATATATGTTTTTAACTCCACTACTAACAATAATAAATATATGTTTTTAACTCGACTACTAACAATAATAAATATATGTTTTTAACTCCACTACTAACAATAATAAATATATGTTTTTAACTCCACTACTAACAATAATAAATATATGTTTTTAACTCCACTACTAACAATAATAAATATATGTTTTTAACTCCACTACTAACAATAATAAATATATGTTTTTAACTCCACTACTAACAATAATAAATATATGTTTTTAACTCCACTACTAACTGAATAAATATATGTTTTTAACTCCACTACTAACAATAATAAATATATGTTTTTAACTCCACTACTAACAATAATAACTATATGTTTTTAACTCCACTACTAACAATAATAAATATATGTTTTTAATTCCACTACTAACTGAATAAATATATGTTTTTAACTCCACTACTAACAATAATAAATATATGTTTTTAACTCCACTACTAACAATAATAAATATATGTTTTTAACTCCACTACTAACAATAATAAATATATGTTTTTAACTCCACTACTAACAATAATAAATATATGTTTTTAACTCTACTACTAACAATAATAAATATATGTTTTTAACTCCACTACTAACAATAATAAATATATGTTTTTAACTCCACTACTAACAATAATAAATATATGTTTTTAACTCCACTACTAACAATAATAAATATATGTTTTTAACTCCACTACTAACAATAATAAATATATGTTTTTAACTCCACTACTAACTGAATAAATATATGTTTTTAACTCCACTACTAACAATAATAAATATATGTTTTTAACTCCACTACTAACAATAATAAATATATGTTTTTAACTCCACTACTAACAATAATAAATATATGTTTTTAACTCCACTACTAACAAAAATAAATATACGTTTTTAACTCGACTACTAACTGAATAAATATATGTTTTTAACTCCACTACTAACAATAATAAATATATGTTTTTAACTCGACTACTAACTGAATAAATATATGTTTTTAACTCCACTACTAACAATAATAAATATATGTTTTTAACTCCACTACTAACAATAATAAATATATGTTTTTAACTCCACTACTAACAATAATAAATATATGTTATTAACTCCACTACTAACAATAATAAATATATGTTTTTAACTCCACTACTAACAATAATAAATATATGTTTTTAACTCCACTACTAACAATAATAAATATATGTTTTTAACTCCACTACTAACAATAATAAATATATGTTTTTAACTCCACTACTAACAATAATAAATATATGTTTTTAACTCCACTACTAACAATAATAAATATATGTTTTTAACTCCACTACTAACAATAATAAATATATGTTTTAACTCACTACTAACAATAATAACTATAACTTTTTAACTCTACTACTAACAATAATAAATATATGTTTTTAACTCCACTACTAACAATAATAAATACATGTTTTTAACTCCACTACTAACAATAATAACCATATGTTTTTAACTCCACTACTAACAATAATAACTATATGTTTTTAACTCCACTACTAACAATAATAAATATATGTTTTTAACTCCACTACTAACAATAATAAATATATGTTTTTAACTCCACTACTAACAATAATAAATATATGTTTTTAACTCCACTACTAACAATAATAACTATATGTTTTTAACTCCACTACTAACAATAATAAATATATGTTTTTAACTCCACTACTAACAATAATAAAATATATGTTTTTAACTCCACTACTAGCAATAATAAATATATGTTTTTAACTCCACTACTAACAATAATAAATATATGTTTTTAACTGCACTACTAACAATAATAACTATATGTTTTTAACTCCACTACTAACAATAATAAATATATGTTTTAACTCACTACTAACAATAATAAATATATGTTTTTAACTCCACTACTAACAATAATAAATATATGTTTGTAACTCCACTACTAACAATAATAAATATATGTTTTTAACTCCACTACTAACAATAATAAATATATGTTTTTTACTCCACCACTAACAATAATAAATATATGTTTTTAACTCCACTACTAACAATAATAAATATAACTTTTTAACTCCACTACTAACAATAATAAATATATGATTTTAACTCTACTACTAACTGAATAAATATATGTTTTTAACTCCACTACTAACAATAATAAATATATGTTTTTAAATCCACTACTAACAATAATAAATATATGTTTTTAACTCCACTACTAACAATAATAAATATATGTTTTTAACTCGACTACTAACTGAATAAATATATGTTTTTAACTCCACTACTAACAATAATAAATATATGTTTTTAACTCCACTACTAACAATAATAAATATATGTTTTTAACTCCACTACTAACAATAATAAATATATGTTTTTAACTCCACTACTAACAATAATAAATATATGTTTTTAACTCTACTACTAACAATAATAAATATATGTTTTTAACTCCACTACTAACAATAATAAATATATGTTTTTAACTCCACTACTAACAATAATAAATATATGTTTTTAACTCCACTACTAACAATAATAAATATATGTTTTTAACTCCACTACTAACAATAATAAATATATGTTTTTAACTCCACTACTAACTGAATAAATATATGTTTTTAACTCCACTACTAACAATAATAAATATATGTTTTTAACTCCACTACTAACAATAATAAATATATGTTTTTAACTCCACTACTAACAATAATAAATATATGTTTTTAACTCCCCTACT